>NW_005358943.1:6911887-6918672 GCF_000412655.1 Myotis brandtii | reverse complement strand
CCCAGACTGTGAGAGGGCACAAGTAGTGCACAAATTTTTGTGCACCGGGCCTCTAGTAATATTAATAATTGTATACCACAATGTATTGTTTTTAATCTTCTGTTGTGTTTAGTTTAGTTTCCTATTTTATTCAGCTTTTTTTTGTTTGTTTGTTTGTCCCTTTCTAATTTCCCTTTTGAATAACTTTAAATTTTTGTGCACCGGGCCTCTAGTAATATTAATAATTGTATACCATAATGTATTGTTTTTAAGATTCTGTTGTGTTTAGTTTAGTTTCCTATTTTATTCAGCTTTTTTTTGTTTGTTTGTTTGTCCCTTTCTAATTTCCCTTTTGTAAAATAACTTTATTTTTATTGTTGACACTGTTACAGATGTTCCCATTTTCTCCTTTTTGCCCACTTCCACCCAGCCTTTGCCTCTCTTCCCTCTGGCCATCACCACACTGTTGTCTGTGTCCATGGGTATGCATATATGTTCTTTGGCTAATCTCTTCACCTTCTTTTATCCAGTCCCCTCTGAAAGCTGTCAGTCTGCTCCATGTTTCCATGGCACTGGTTTTATTTTGTTCAATTTCCCTTTTTATATGTTTTTGCTGTTATAGTATCTCATATTTGTTCTCTTCTTTCATAGTACTGTTTTCTTGAATTTGATGGAAAATATCTATACTAATATGCTAATTAGACCAGACATCTTCTAGACATCCATCTGGACATCCTTCTGCACAAAGCCACGGTGGTGGGGGCCGAGGCAGAGGCGGTAGGGGTGACCAGGTCGGCAGGGGAGGGCAGTTAGGGTCAATCAGGCCAGCAGGCAGAGGTGGTTAGGGGTGACCAGTCAGGCAGGGGAGCAGTTAGGGGTGATCAGGCCAGCAGGGGAGCAATTAGGGGTGATCAGGCCAGCAGGCAGAGGTGGTTAGGGGTTGTCAGGCAGGCAGGCAAAGGCCATTAGAGGTGATCAGGCAGGCAGGCAGGTGAGCAGTTAGGAGTCAGCGGTCCCAGATTGCAAGAGGGATGTCTACTGCCAGTAGTCAAACATCCCCCCGAGGGGTCCCAGATTGGAGAGGGTGCAGGCTGGGCTGAGGGACCCAGAACAGGGCTCACTCTTGGGGTCCAGTTGCCTCTATCTTCCCTTTCATCCCTTCTCTTTATCACTTTTTCATTCTCAAAAAGTCTATAGTAAACAAGCTTTAAACAGCCAGCCCTTTGTTTCGTTTCATGGGAAACCCTTAGTTATCAAGAAATTTGCAGGTGCTTCCTTGATAATAAAATCTTCAACAGAAAATGAAAATTCCTACCAAGTGATCTCTCTTTTTTTTCTGGTTAATCCTTACCCAGGGATATTTTTCCATTGATATTTAGGGAGAGTGAAAGAGAGAGGGAAAGACAGAGCGAAACATCAATGTGAGAGGAACACTTTGATTGGTTGCCTCCCTCATGTGCCCTGACTAGGCCCAGACTGGGGAAGGAGCCTACAACCAAGGTAAGTGTCCTTGACTGGAAAAGAACCCAGGACCCTTTGGTCAGCAGGCCAACACTCTATTCACCGAGCAAAACCAGCTAGGGCCCAAGTGGTCTCTTCTTGACTCTGAGATTTGTAGCACCATATGAAACTAATCAGAGATTTCACCCCTTTTCTATAATGTCCCCATCTTGGGAGGATGGCATAAGAAAGTGGCAAATTCTGAATTTTTGTGTATAATATAGTGGTCTTGTCTGTATATGCACCACTGTTCTGATTTTCATTGGAGGAATCCTCCTTAAGGTAAATATTGGGGATTGTGCATATATAAATGTAGTGAAAATGATCTAAAGACATTTTTATAGCTTTAGCTTACCAGGCATAACTTATAAAACAAACATTTCCAAGAAATTAATTTCTTTATTGCACTTCATGTTTTTCCTCTTTCATATCTACATTTTATAATAGGAAAAAACTGAGATATAAACAAAGAACATTTCCATTTTAATAACTTTTATTTGACTTTTTATTATGAAAAATATTAAATAGATACAAATGTAAAGAAAACAAACAATACAATAAATCTAATGTACCCCTTACCCACTTTGAGCAATTTTTAATGTATAGCCAATCTACCTTTACTCATCACACTTCTTTATGGGTATTTTGATGTGCATTCTAGATATGACAATACAATACTAGAGGCCTGGTGCGCACAATCGTGCACGGGTGCAGTCCCTAGGCCTGCCTGGCATTCCAAGCGTGAGCATCTGGTGTGGAAGGGCAGGTCCCAGCTGACCTCTGGGCCTTGGACAGCAGCTGGGCCCTGGGCCCCTGCATGACCCCCTCCACCTAAGTCACAGCGCGCCAGTCCGCACGTGGAGATGTGGTGAGCGTGTCCGAACACTGCGGTCTGGGGCACAGCGTGGGACTCTGGGCCACCCAGCAGCACTGAACAGAAGCTGAGCGAGCAGCATACTGTCTCCCAGCCAGCCTCACAGACTGGCTCCTGTGCCAACCGACAGGGTGCCTGACCAGCCCCTGCAGTCCTGGTGGCTGTGGCCCGGCTCACCTGGAAGAGGCCACAAGGGTGCAGGGCGGGCTCCTCTCAGGAGCCCAGCACCTGAGCATGGGGGCTTCCCTGGCACTCGAGCCCTGGCGTCCAGGGGGAGGGTAGCAGGAGGAGTGAGAGTGAGCTCAGCAGACACCCTGTATTCTCACTGCACCTCCGTCCCCATCACCCCCACCCCTAGGTAACCTGTGAGAGGTCACAGCCCCCACCTGGGTGTCGTGGGAAGTTGGTTGCCACCACCCACCCCCAGTTCTTCGTCCAAGCCTGGGCCAGCCCAGATCAGGTGATCAGGGCCTGCCAGCTGCTGGTCGCCATCTGCAAACTGATCGGCAGGGCGATCAGGTCCCCGCTTGCACCTGCCTTGGCCTGGCACCACCCACTCACCTGCTCCACCATCCCGCCACAGTCCCGCTCTCATCGGGGCTTATTGGGGCTGGCAGCGCCTCCACTGCCGCCCACTGCCAGGGCCACATCACCAACATCCACCATGTTCCACGCGCCCCCTGGTGGTCAGCGCACATCATAGCGAGCAGTTGCATATTAGGCTTTTATTATATAGGATTTTATTACAACCAAATTTCCAGCTATAGTAACTGGCCATTACAAAAGGATTTTAACAGCTTCAATGAATTGTAGACTATCTCATTTCTGCAGTTACACTGGTAACAAAAATATTCAAAAATACAATTTAGTGTAAAAGATGACCAAAACATGAATTTAATGGCTAAATTTGTATTATGACAGAGACGAGATGGTTACCTAAAGGACTAAATGGTTTTAGGTACTAACACATTAATATGAATTGGGAATCCGGAATGACAGTTTACATATCCATCCATATTGACCTACTGACTTTTGTGAATGACTCCATGTTAATAATAGTGATTTACAGGTGGTTTTTGAATATTTTTTTCTATTTAACTTTTCTCTCTGTTAGATCTTACCACACCCACCCATTCAATTTTGTTGACTTTTGTTTAATTTTTGACATCTCACTTCTGTAGATGTATATATTTATATTCACACACACACACACACACACACACACACACACACACATATCCTGAAGTCTACTGACACCATTAATACATCTGAAAATGTTCACTATCAAAAGCCAATGGACATAGACACTGTGGCGGTAGGGGCTTTGCCCATACACACATACATAAAAGTTATAACAGCTCAGAAAGGTAATACTTCCTCTTCATATTTTTTTCCTAGTTACTAGATTAGAGTTCTATCCAGGTCTAGAAAGATGATGCTCAGTGATACATTACACACACAAATTGAAGACTCCAATGAAGCAAAGCAGATTCCACGAAGACGTCTTGCTGACTTCTCTCGCAGGCCTACCTATGTAGCCAAGAGTACCTTTCTTTTCAGACCTCGCTTCAGGTGCCCAGGAATCCGCAAGAAGGCTTTCCTCATTTGGCTGTTTCCAAAAATCACAACATATGAGTGCCCTGAAGAATATAAAATTCCTATCATATAACCAAGCATCACAACCAGCTTGTTCTCTTGCAAAAAATATCCCCCAAATGTCATGAAATAGGCAAATTGCTGCAGTGCAGAGAGCATAAGAAAGAAAAACACAGTTCTCATTGCTCTGGTGTGGGCCTCCATACTGGCATCTCTGGAGTTCCTGATGTTGAGCTCAACGTGTTTTGTGTGTCTCCACAAAGAAAGCAGCAACAGGAAAAAGGAAATGAAGGAAACAGAGAAAGGAGGGAGGGACCCAATCATGAACATAATAATCTGATCTAAATTTTTACTTGTACTCACATTGAATAACTCAGTCATATTTCCCTCATGTTTTGGGGAAAAATGATACCAGATGATACCAAAATGATACGGCAAGGGAAGGCTCAGGAACAGGAAGGGCAAAGATACCAGCAGAAGCATGAAAACTACCTTGTTAATTCTCCATTTTAGCCAAACAAAAAAATGCGAGGAGAAATTGGCGATCTTCAGGAAATAAAAGACGGCAAGGCAAGCAGTTAACCAAGTACTCAGGTGAGAGGCCAGTATCCAGAAACTAGAACAAATAAGGTTTCCTTCCATAGTAGCAGGGATTTCCTGATAGGACAGCACTGAAAACAAATTGACAATTATTAGCCACAAAAGACTGATTCTGGTGAAGGCCAAACTGGTGAGAATGAAGTCAACCAAGCATAACTTCTGATTTCTAGCCCAGGCAATGCAATTTGTGAGTCCAATGAATCCATTCCCTAAAATTCCTATTAAAAATGCCCCGCTGGTTATAATCATGAAAACTTTCTCCAACATGGCTTCAAAGAGGAAATTCTGATCTATAGTTTGTTGACTGACCAATTTCCAGATGATTTGCTAGATAAGGACATAGATAATATAGTTAATCATGCAGTAGTATTCTTCTCCTTGTGTTTTACTGTGGCTTTTCCTTTCAGCTGTGAAACCCAGAAATCTGCAGTTAAGACCCTGGAATCACTTTCTATAACACTCACTGAACGTTTCCACCTGCTCTGCTAAGAATTTCCAGTCTTGGTCCAGATGGTCAGCTACAAGCTGTACTATTCTATGTGGAGAGAGATGACTGAAAGATCTAATTCTCATTTGCTAACATGTAAATAAAGGCATGGATTAATTTTCACTCTTTTGAATGAATATTCTTTCTCCTCTCCCAAGGAGCTGCTTCATTTGATTTACAAATCTGAATTGTGAAATAGGAACCTCGAACACCAGTTTTCACCACATTAAAATACTTCAACATGTAGTGAAATGAGCAACCCCTGTACTGCTGATTATGAAGCTTTTGTAGTGTAAATCACTACATTATAGAGTAAGGTATAGAGTTGGAAATTTTCAGAAACTTGGCGTGCAATCTATTCATCTAACCTCAGTCTCATAATTCCCATGGAAACTTTTTTTCTTTTTTTGGCTTTAAAGATGTGGGCCTTTCAGTTCATCTGTCATTAGCATTTTAAACATTATTTTTTAATGTTAACTCTTTTATGAAATACTAGAGGCCCAGTATACGATGACATTCATGCACTTGGGGAGGGAGGGAGTCCCTCAGCCTGGCCTGTTCTCTCTCACAGCCCGGGAGCCCTCAGGGGATGTCCGACTGTCGGCAGTCGGACATTTTTAGTGCTTCTGTGGAGGCGGGAGAGGCTGCTGCCACTGCCACTGTGCTCACCAGCCGTGAGCCCGGCTTCTGGCTGAGTGGTGCTCCCTGTGGGAGCTCACTGACCACAAGGGGGCAGCTCCTGCATTGCGTGTCTGCCCCCGGTGGTCAGTGTGCATCATTGTGACGGGTGGTTCCACCGTTCGGTAAATTTGCATATTATCCTTTTATGATAGAGGATAGGTACCCCAAACTATAAATCACAGAAACTGAATTTATCTTGTTTCCTCAAAAACCTTTTTTGGAGTATAAAAGGAGTATTACTTTAAAAAAAAATACTTGAGAAATTAGGGAGACTAGGAAGAAAGAGAAGCATTAGCTAAAGCATAGGAATTTCCCCCTATTGTTCAGATTACTTTATGGAAAATGCTTTAAAATTTGTAACTATATTTAGAACTATCTGTTGCATATATTTTTGTTTGAAATACAAAATGCCTAAGAGGTATCTGTTCTGATCATCTGAAATTAACAAGAAGACCATTTTGACTTACTGATAGCTTCAATGCAGTGGAACCAATAGTAATTAGATGTCATCCCCAGCCCCAGTTTTCTGATGGGGTCTTTAGAGCAAATAAACTAATAGTGGGGGGGAAAAAAAGTTCAAGTTATGACCTAACTAACATGAGGGAGGAGATGGTGTGAGCCACTGTTCCTGAACATGTAAAGGCAGGACCACATAGACACTTCTGCTGCTTAGATGATGCTTTCAGACTAATTGAACTTGACACGTCAGCCTCTCAGAACAAACAAATGGGGGTCCACCACAACCTAGACACAATAAAAGAAGAGATTATGGTATGTGTGTGTGTGTGTGTGTTTTTATCATCATGTTTGTTGCCAACAAATTACATTCAGAGGAAGAATCCACCTTCACCATTTCATGCCCTCAGGACCAGAGATAAAATAAGAGAGATAGAAGATTGATAAGATTGATAACACCTCTTTTTTTAACTCTCTTTCTCTCTCTCTCTCCTTTTTGTTAATCCTCATCTGAGGATGTTTTCCCATTGATTTTTTTTTAAATTTTGTTTTATTGCTTAAAATATTACAAAGAGTGGTACATATGTCTCCTTTTTTTCCCCCCTTGACCTT
>NW_005358943.1:6889211-6911864 GCF_000412655.1 Myotis brandtii | reverse complement strand
TTTAGAGAGAGTTGAAGGGAACAGGAGAGACAGAGAGAGAAACATCAATGTGAGAGAGACACATCAATTGGTTGCCTCCCACACACACCTATCTAACCTGTAACCGAGATATGTGCTCTTAACCTGAATTGAACCCAGGACTCCTTAATCCTCCAGTTAACGCTCTATCCACTAAGCCAAACAGCTAGGGCTTTCTCTCTCTCTCTCTCTCTCTCTCTCTCTCTCTAATCTGTCTGGTATTGAATGATTCAATCCATAGAATAGGGAGAATTTACAATATCTGGTCCTTAATTTCTCAGACGAATCCAGTATCAATTCTGCAATGACAGAGCTAGTCCTTTGTAGGTCATCTATTCACTGAAGCCAGAAACCTGTGTCAACCTGATTTCACCTTTGTTCACCTTTCACATGTATTTGGTTACTACATCCAGTTGATTTTATTGTTTTAATATCTCTCAAATCTACCCCCTGTTCACCAAGCCTGTGGCAACTATCTTAGTTCAGACCCTCATCATTTTTGCCAGTGACGGTAAGATTCATCTCCTCATTGTTCCCTCTATTTATAATCTTGTCCTTTTGTAGAGGGTTTTCCCCAGTAATAACCTGATTATTATTTTCAGGATAAATTCTAAATGCATCAATATTTTCATGCTTCATTTCTGGCACTCATTCCTTCTCTGACTCTTATAGATACTGTTTTAGATACAATTCATTTGGGGAAAATGACCCTCATTAGCCGAACTTGGACTTGGTGTCCTTTCCATTACCCTGTGTCTCTCCAATTATGGCATTTTTTGTGCTTTATTGTGACTGTTTCTGGGCTGCAATTTTTTGGAAGGGAGGAAAATTCTAACATTTCACTGTCAAAATCATCTCACTAAATGCAAAACCTGAAAAACAGTAAGCATAATAAATCCTTGCTGGGTTTGAAAAAACATGATTACTATAGAAAGTTTTAGAAGTATATGACAGAAGGTAAAATTAAAATGCCAATTATTTGTGTTACTATTTACACTAATTTCCTTCCAGTAAGATCTAATTTGAAAAACGAAAAAAAAAATCTAACAAAAAAGGGGAAAGTGTTTTTATACCAAATGAATGTGGAAATCTTCCTAAGAGCTCAGTAAAATCCCAGAACCATTGCCTCCTGCAGGGAGAAGACATTTGTCCTCCCTGAAGAGACATGTGTTGTGGTATGGACTTGCCTTCCCTACCTGTCACGCTTCTGTCAGTGTCGACATTTGTGGACTTAAACACTAAAGAGAGGGACTCAAAATGTGATGGTAGATAAATAGAGGACCCCAGGGAATGGACATGTATGGTAGGCTAGAGAAGTCCCGTAGAGAAAGTTACATGGGAATGCCAAAACTGTTTTCTAAAGAGTGAACTGTATGATACTTTGTAAATTTTTTCCAGATAGTAAATTCCCTCTGAGATAGACTTGTTATTTAAAGCTATACAGAGTCATGTCTGAAGCTGCTTAATATGAAAAAAGATATAAAATGAACATGCTCAGCCTGGCCAGTGTGGCTCTGTGGTTGAACGTCGACCTGAGAACCAGGAGGTCATGGTTCAATTCCCAGTCGGGACACATGCCCAGGTTGTGGGTTCGATCCCCAGTGGTGGGTGTGCAGGAGGCAGCCAATCAATGATTCTCTCTCATTGATGTTTTTATCTCTCTTTTCCTCTTCCTTCCTCTCTGAAATCAATAAAAATATTTTAAATAAATAAACAAACGTGTTCAATAACCAAGATGTAGATACAGTGACAGATAAAATCTCATTTGTAGGTTTTTAAATAAAAATTGATTTTTTTTTGCTTTAATTATGGATAAAGGCTCTAGGAATCTTACTTTTGCTTTTTCTCACCAATGGTAGCCTTGATCAAGCTCAACATTTTATATATTATGAAATAAGACCAATATAAATTCTTATGAAATTAGAATCAGAATGGTATTTTCTTTAATTATGTGAGTTAATTTTTGGTACAAGATAGTGGTCCAGTTTACGTTTTTTGCATGTGGCTGCTCAGTTTTCCCAGCACCATTGATTGAAGAGACTGTCCTTTTCCCATTGTATTTTCTTGGCTCCTTTGTCATAAATTAATTGATCATAGATGTATGGGTTTATTTTTGAGATCTCTATTCTGTTTAATGATCTATGTGTTTGTTTTTATGCCAATACATACTGTTTTAATTACTATAGCGGTGTGATATAGTTTGAAAACAAGGAGTATGATGACATCAACCTTGTTCTTTCTCAAGATTGCTTTGGCTACTCTTTCTTCAATGAACTTAAGTCTTTAACCTCTATGGCTGCCCACAATTTTTTTTTTTTTTTTAGGAAATTGTTTCTTTGCTAAGAGATTTTTATAAAATGCAATTTAGTATACTGCTACTTCCCAGTCCTGAAATAACCCACATTTTCTTTCTTTTCCTTTGTTTTGTTTAATCCTCACCTAAGGATTTTTTAAAATTGATTTTAGAAAGAGAGGGAGAGAGACAGAGTGAGAAACATCCATGTGAGACTCATTGATCGATTGCCACCTGCATGCACCCTAATGGGGGATTGAACCCGCAACCTGAGTATGTGCCCTGACCTGGAATCGAACCCATGACCTTTCAGTGTACAGCAAGCATGTCAAACTCGCAACCGGTGGCCTGAGAATTTGACATGCTTGGTGTACAGGATGATGCACCAACCAACTGAACCACATGGGCCAGGGCCCACACATTTTCTGATATATGTCATTGTGTTTAGCTTCCAGTAATAATCAGATTACTTTTACCCATTCTCAATTAGTCTATTAATTAATATTTCCTTCAAAAGGAGACATGTGCAGAATGAGAGTATTACCCCCAGTGTATTAATGAGAGGCACTTTGTGAATTTTCTGTTCTATTCAGAGGAAAATTAGCTTAGAAAAGTTGATTATCTTAAGGAAATAGAGAACACTTAGGCAGGTGGTACCAGTCATATAGAAATAGAGCCTGTCCAGAGGTTGTCAAAACTTAGCATTAGGTTCTTAGAGTAAAATATTTACTCATAGACCACATTAAAAGAGAGCTAAAATCAATACCCACAGAAAACATATCCTGGAGATGGCCAAGCAGGTGAGAATAAAATACATCAGGGAGAATTTCCAGTTCCTGATCCAGTCAATGCTGTCTACCAATGCAGTGAATCTATTCCCCAAAATTCCTATTATGAATTGTACTATGGGAATGATTATAAACAGGGTCTCCATGTGCTTGACATGTGTGTCGATAGGGAATCTCTGCCTCAAGTAAACCATTGATTGATTGATTATAGCTATACCATTATAGATTTGTGGGTCCAAAGTTGTGATTTCCAAAGACTGTTCTTTCAGATAGCAGGGGAAACCTGTACATGTTCCTTCTTCTTGAATCTAGGATAGTTCCTGATTACTTCAACTAATAAACAATAGCAGAAATGACACTACAGGCATTTGGAAACTGAGCCATAAAAAGCCATGCAGCTTTGTTTTAACCTCTTTACACTTTGGAGGGGTGGGGAGAATGGGGGGGGGGCATTACCCTGTTTTTCATTTCTTTTTAGTTCTTGAGTTGAATACGTGACTCATTCATTCAGTTTGAAAATTATTTGTTAAAAAATGATGGGGCCCTGGCTCAGTGGTTCAAGTGTCAGTTCACACCGAAGGGTCATGGGTTTTATTCCCAGTCAAGGGGTATGCACCCCTGGGTTGCCAGTTCGATCCCTGGCCCTGGTGGGGTGCATGTAGGAGGCAACCAATTCATGTGTCTCTCTCAAGTTGATGTTTCTTTCATTCCCCCCTACCTCCCCCACCCCGCCTCCCAATCCTTTCCACACTCTCTCTCTCTCTCTAAAAAAAAGGGGGGGGGATATCCTTGGGCCTTGGGGGAGGATTAACAACAACAAAAAGATGGGGGTTTTTTGGCCTATTTACTGTGGTAAAATATTTCATAAGATGTAAATATCACAAGTTTAGACCTCAGATGAATTTTTACAAATGTAAACACACAGTTCAAGAGAGAACATTCTATCTAGGTAATGCATTGTTAGGTGTGTTCAAATTCATGATTATTGCATCTATTCCATGGATGTGTCCTACTATTATTAGACTGAAATAAACCTTCTTTAACCATTGGTGCTGTTTGCTTTATATTCTTGTTCATCTAATACTTTGTTTGGATAGTATCTTACATTATAAAAGTCTAATATGTAAATTGTCCCCTCAACTGGGAGGTCAACCAGAGGGTAGAGCCGGCCAGCCAACTGCAGGAAGGGAGGCCCTGGCCTGAGGCAGCAGCAGGCAGCCGGGGAAGGAGGTCTCAGCTGGCAGCTGCTAGGGACCCTACCCATGCATGAATTTCATGCACTGGGCCTCTAGTTCTATATATAATAAAAGGGTAATATGCAAATTGACCCTAAGGGCAGAATGACTGGTTGCTATTACGCACACTGACCACCAGGGGGGCAGACGCTCAATGCAGGTCAGTCTGCTTCCACAGGGGGGCACCACTCAGCCAGAAGCCAGCTCATGGCTGGCCAGCGCAGCGGCAGTGGCAGGACCCTCTCCCCACATCTGCGGCAGCGCTTAGGATGTCCAACTAATGGCTTAGGCCCGCACCCCAGGGAGTGGGCCTAAGCCATTAGTCAGACATCCCCTGAGGGCTCCCAGGTTGCCAGAGAGATGTCTGTCAGCTTAGGCCTGATCCCCTGGGAGCGGGCCTAAGCCATCAATCGGACATCCCCCAAGGGCTCCCAGACTACAAGAGGGTGCAGGCTGGACTGAGGGATCCCCCCAATTCATGAATTTTTGTGCACTGGGCCTCTAGTATTAGTTATAATTCAACTAGATATGATAAATATAAACAAATTAACGAGCAATGTAATGCTAGTGACTTAACCATATGAATCTCCTATAACTAAAAAGTACAAAGATAAGCATTTGTGGCACAAATATGTTCAAGAGAATAGTGGTATTTTATCACTAACAAAAGCTAGGATAATAGATATTGAGACAGAAACAACAGTCACTGTGATCATCAGTATATGATACATTTTTATCCATTTATTTTCAATCACTGTAGTTTTCTGCCTTAAGTATACCTCTTGTGAACAGAATATAATTGCATTTTTTTCTTATTTAATATGAAACTCTGTTTTTTGATAGGAAGTAAAGTCAATTTATTTAAATTTATGGCAATTTCTGATAACATTGGACTTGATTATACCAGTAAAAACAGTGTTCTGTTAGTTATCATTTCCTCTTTTCTTTTTGTTCTCTTTTCTTGCTTTGAGTTTGTTTATTTACTTGGTCATACAGGCATTTATTTATTTGTTAAATTATTTTTATTGAATTTATTGCAGTGACATTGGTTCATAAATCCATACAAGTTTCAAGTGTACAACTCAATAAAACATCATCTGCATGCTGCATTGTGCTTTGGGATTAAGTTGATGAAATATTTTTTATTCCTTTCTCCATCTACTCTGTCTATTTTTACCTCACAAACCACCCTCAAAATTAGTGGATTAAAACAGGAGCTTACATTTTCTTATAGTTCTGCAGATCACCTGGGCTTGGCCAGGCAACTCTTAATGTGGTCTTTCATTTAGTTGTCATCAGATGAAGGCTGGGAGCAGAGTTATCTGAAGGCTCATCTGAGACATCTTAGATGGTTCAATATAATGGCTGGTTAGGAGCTAGTGGTCCTGGATTGCGGGATCAGGCCTAAACCAGCAGTCAGACATCCCCCGAGGGGTCCCGGATTGAAGAGGGTGTGGGCTGGGCTGAGAGGACCCCCTCCCATGCACAAATTTTGTGCACCGGGCCTCTAGTAGAAACATAAAATGACATTTAAATGCTACATGCTTAGTACTCTTTTACTAACTATAAAGAAAATACAAGTTAAAAATGAACAAAATTTCAAAACCAATAAAACTTTAATGATTTTAATTCAATATAATAAATCAGGTTTTGCTGAAACTAAATCATTTTGAACTGAGTAGATGAAAAATATATATGTGATGTTGGGGTTCTACTTATCAACTTGATCTTCTGATTTTATGCATGATTTTCATCAATGTTATTTTTCCTTTGTTCAAAAATAAATTCATATTGAATTCTTAATCCATTCCTTTGATGGGCCAATCAATTTACTATGCATCAACAGTAAAATATTGAAATAAAAACTTAACCATTTTATTAAAAGGTTTTAATGTTGGCATTATAGCAGATGACCCTTTTTTTCCCCTTTAATTAAACATTTTTTATTACATAACTACTACTATACCTATTCTAATCAACTGTAGCTAAATGATTTATACAAAAGATGAGCTCTACACAGTATAGCCATGTGAATGGTGAATACAATACTGATCATACATTGAGTTGTTGTTTTTTCAGATTCTGATCAGAGCAAAGAATGGATTTTATTTTTTTTTGTTGGTGGTGGTTACTATTATTATTTTAATCTTTAATTTCTTTATTGGTTAATGCTTATAGCATCTAACTTGTGATGATTCCATTTTCCTATAACTGTTTTCTATTCAAGTTACCTGACCTTTATTTTATTTGACCTTCATATAGTAAAAATATTACTAAACAAGCAAAGGAGGACATTGGAGTCTTATGGCAGTATTTGCTTATAAGATCAGTACTAAGATAAGCCTCACCATGTGTCAGTTGCATTTTATAAGAAATTCAAATTCTAGTTTTGCATAATTCAATGCTGATTTTTCCTTTGAGGGAAAATGAGTAATTGCTTTACAGAGCGTATATATCTACAACTTTGTAGCATATTTCTGTGTAGATGCCACTCTTTATTTTCTTAGCGTTATCTATAATAATAAAAGGGTAATATGCTAATAAACCGGACATCATTCCAGATGTCATTCCAGACGTCCTTCTGGATGAAGCCAGGGCCAGAGGGAAGCCCAGGACCCAGGTGCCAGAGGGAGCTGGTGCCGGCAGCCAGGGGAAGGAAGGCCTACTCTTGTATGAGTTTTGTGAATCGAGTCTGTAGTCTTAATAATAAAGAGCTAATATGCTAATTAGACTGAACAGCTGAACGACCTTTTGGACGACCTTCCAGATGAAGGCAGGGCTGTGAGGGCTAGCCAAGGCTGTGAGGGCTGGCCAAGGCTGCGAGGGGCTGCAAGGGCCGGCCAGGGCTGTGAGGGCTGAGTCCCTTGCACGAATTTCATGCATCGGGCCTCTAGTCAATAAATAAGAAATGTTGTAAAGCAAAAAAAGTATTCTTTTCTAAACAAATTTAAAGAAAATAAAGTAAATAAAATAAAATTATAGAATGTACTTTTATAACCTTAAAGAATAATTTAAAAGTGGAAGTAAAACACAAACCAAACCACTTCTATTCTTGAAATATACATTATATTTAGGTCAAACAGAAAACTTAAATTTACCCATGATTCTGAAAATAAAATAGTCTGAATAGACATGTAAAAACTAATGTGCTTTAGTTGGCATAATAACTAGAAGATATTTTAGATACATACAAGAATGAGTACTGAAAATAAATTAAGAAATAAACTCAATTAGAAAATGGAGAAATAAAATAAGCCTAAGAGAAGAAATAAGAATTAACTTAAAAAATAAAAGTAATATTAAATGGATGAAAAGAAAGTACTCATAAATTCAGAATTAACAATAACTTAACAATACAATAAAATTGACCAAAGTCTTTTAAAATTTTTAAATTACAAAAGGAAACAAGAAAAGTATTTAAAAAGAGAAGACATTTTTTCTACACTCTAAAAAAACTAAAATCAGTTTATGCAGATATAAAATACAAACTGACTTATGTAAAAAATGACATTAAAATATATTAAATATATGTCAAAGTACTTAAAATCTAAGTAAAAATTATCATATTTAACAGAGCATTGATTCTTCCCCAAAGTTGCTGGATATAACTTGTTTCATAAAAGATTTTTTCAAATAACAGTCCTTTAATATGACAATTTATACAAAACGTTGAAAAGAAATTTGCAGTTTCCTGATAATGTATATATCTATGTATCATGAATCATTAAATGTAAAGGTAATAAAGTGGAATAAGTGAGGGATATACAGGTTGTTTCTTGATTCTGAGAAACTGCTAGCAAATATTTATAAATTTATTCTTACAATTGGAAAACTAATATGCATAATCAATTTTAGTCAATCTATGTCTGTCGTGTATACTTTATTACATTTTTACTAAAATTTTCCAAAGAAGTAAGAACTGAAATACTATTTATATCATTTATAACCTCTTATAATTAGATAATCCACTGAATTTTTTTATTGTTGACTCTATTACAGATGCCCCCTATTTTCTCCCCCTTTGCCTCCCTCCACCCCTACATAGGCCTTGACTGCATTATTTTTTATTTTTATAAATATGCTAAATATACACATATCTATATACATGTAACTAACATTAAATAAGCATAAAAAGAACCTATTTCAAATAAACATTTTTAAATATTTGATATTACACATTACAGAAGAACCCCAAAGAAGGGTGAAATACCATACAAAAATAGTAACAGGGAAGATATCACACTTTTCATGGCTCTTATATGGACCTCGAGGCAAGGACCTCTGAATCCCATTGCACTGTGCTTCATATTCTTGAGATGTTTCCATAGGGAGAAGATGAACAGGATAAAAAAATTCAGAGATATGGAAAAGGGTATGAGAGCTCCAAGAGTGAGTACAATCAGTTTAGAAACGTTTTTAGTGTTGCTCCTTTTAGAACTCAAAGTCCTATTTCTTTCACATGGATGTATCTGGATATTAATATACATACTTATTATAGTACTAGAGACCTGGTGCACGGATTTGTGCACCAGTAGGGTCTCTCACCCTGGCCTGCACCCTCTGGCAACCCAGGACCCCTGGGGGGTGTAATAGTGTGCGAAGCAGCAGGCAGCTGGGGAGGAGCCCGAGCCTGGGCAGGGCGCTGTGCCAATCCCGTTCATCCAGCCCGCTGCGCCTACCTCCACTGCCGCCACAGAGGGAGAGGCTCTCGCTGCCACAGCTGCACTCATCGTGAGCCCATCAGCCAGCTGAGCGGCGCTCCCACTGTGGGAGCGCACTGACCACCAGGGGGCAGCTCCTACGTTGAGCATCTGCCCCCTGGTGGTCAGTGCACATCATAGTGACTGGTCAAACAGTCATTCGATCACTTAGGCTTTTATATATAGAGAGATTTAAAGATAAGAACACTAATGCTCCCAGCAACAGTACCAGAACTACCATTTCAACCTACGCTTTAGGCAAAGAAAAACAGGATTTGAGAAACTGGCTATCTTGAGAAATAAAAGAGGCTGAGGCCTGTGGCAAACCAGTTACTAAAATGATTGGCCACAACCGCAAGAATAATAAATACAACTTCCATTATATTCATCTGTGAAGATGGATAAATATCCTTTGCAAACCAACTCATCATTATTACCCAAATCAGACAAAGTCTGGAGAGCGCCAAAGCAGTGAGGATTCCATCAACTGAAAAGATCTTTCGTTTCTTGAATCAGTCAATACAGTTCACAGTATTATGAATCCATTCCCCAAAATACCAATGACAAATTCTGTGTTTACTAAAATGGTGAAGAAGCAATGCAAGGCACTCACCATGTCTTCAAAGAGAGAGCTTTGATGTCTAATTGGAATGTTGATAATTTCTTGATTTACCACATTAAAATAGTATGTATACTTGTTTTTTGGATGTGCAATTAATTTCTTTTTAAAAATTGCAGGCTCAATATTAAGTCAGAAAACACTCAAGTAGGCTAATGGGCGGGCACATAACTCTCCTTATAAAAATAATTTTCTCCCAGAGAGTTAGCTGCACTCTAATCCAGGTACTCTATGTTCTCAACATAAAATGAAATTTCTCATACTTGATAGTAGAAAAAAAACCCTGAGCTCTCATTTGCTAACATGCAAATTAAAACATATTCTCTTTCATTATTTTGAAAAGCTTCCCTTATTTAACCTCTACCGAATTTGTTAAGCAATTTCAGTTGTTATCAATACCATTAAAAATTCAATGCCTGGAACTCTAACATACAGCAAACACCTACATTAGTAGATGGAGTTTGGGGAGCACTAAGATCGTCACTACTGAGGTGTGATGAAGGAAGACTGATATGACATTTCCATAGTTTATCCAAGGCTTTTGCTATCCAAAGCAATCAAGTTTCCTGAGTGAACCCAGCAAAGTCACAACTGCTGAGTGCTAGATGCTGATAATTTATATTTATTTATCAATTCATCATTTGCACGTTCCCAAACACACATTGCTTGCAGAATACCTAATGGGGTTATTGTCCAGGAATGACTGTCTTCTTTTTGTCAATAAGAAAATGAGGCACAGAGAATCCAAAATCATATGGATTCAAAACCTCTTGTTTTGCTCTCTAATAATTCAGACTTTCATTCCTTCATTCATATTTATTGAACTTTTCTTGGTGTTAAAAATCATACTATACATCAAGATATTTTAAAAATATGATTACTCTTGATATTTTACACTGAACTGTAAACATTTGGCCAACTTTGGAAACTACAAACAGGTCTTGTGAGACGTGATAGAACTCTATCCAACAAAACAGTTACCGAGTTAAAGCCAGATATTGGCAATATTGAGAGGCTCATCTGCAGAGCACGAATTGTCATTTATGCCTCACCCCCACTCAGTAATACACATTCCACTACAGTCAGCGAGGGCTTTTAGGTTTTATTCAGCTTGTTCTTACATCTTCCCAAAGTATTCTATTGTGTCTGTATGCCATGATTTATTTGTCCATTTTATAACTAATGGGCATTTATATGACTCCTCAATTTCAGCTATTACAAACAGTAGTAAGATGCACATTTTTGCATATACATTATGATACACTTGTATGAAAAATTCTCTAGTATAAAAACCAGTACAATAAATGGGTCTTAGCATATGAATCCTCACCTTAAATTCATAATGCCATACTCTTGTACAAAGTTGCTTTACCAATCATAATCCAAGAACTACAGCATGAAAATTCCCACTGCTACAGATCCTTTCCAACATTAGAAGCATCACACTAATATTTATATTTATATTAGTATTTATATAAATTATTATTACAATTAACATTTACAATTGTTTTTATATCCTAATTTCAAACTTATTTTTAGTTTGAAAATTTTGTGCTTCTTTTTCTCTTTAGGTAACTTTAATTCTATATATGGTTATTCATATTGCATTGTATATTATTTATACATTTATCTCTATTTCATTATAGAGTTTTATAACCACTTCTTCAGGTCTCAAATACTCTACTGTTACCAGAACTGTTAATACACTGGAGACATATCCTTTAGTCAAATATTATGTCATACCACATTAAGAAAATATAATTACTTAAAATAAATATTGTAGGGAAATTTTAGTGCTGTTTAACAAAACCTGATATAAAGAAATGCTGAAGGTTTTCTATTAAGTTATTTTCCCATAAAATGCACAAGGTTATTTCAAATTCTGTTTATAAAGTTAAAGTTGTGCTTTTCTCAGAGAACTTAAGTTCCTGAGTAGTCTCAAGGAGATCTGTCTTAGCTTGCTGTTTCCCAAAATTATAATAAATGAGTGGCCTGAGGGAAAGGTAATCAAAATCATCATGACAAACATCTTGACCTGATATGTCTGTAAATTAGTGAAGATCCAACATGCCGTTAGAATAGAAATAATGTAAATGATGAAGAGCAGGAGGAAGGCTGTCACCATCTTCATGGCCCTTCTATGGGCCTCTGTGCTTGAGCCTGTCAGGTTGAGCTGAAAATTCTTGGTGTGTCTCACCAAGGACAGAAATAAAAGAAGCAAAGAGATCAGGGACAGGAAAAAGGGGATAATGTAGGTCAAAGTAAGAAGAAGAAGACTTTTGAGATAGAACATTTCATTTACCTCTAACTGCAAAGTCATATTTATTTCATGTACCCTGTAGGTATTCAACCAAAATTCACTAACAGCATCATGCATTAAGATATTGAGAGACAGTAGGAAGAAAGACCCAAGGAAAAGCAGAAGAACCACTCTGTTGACTCTCCACTTCAGCCACATGAAAAAGGAGTGGGAGAAATTGGCTATCTTAAGGAAGTAGAAAATGCTGAGGCAGGTGGCAAACCAGATAGTTAGTTGATTAGTTAGTGCCCAAAGAATAGTAACCACCTTTGCTAGTTTACCAGTAGCATACAGATGTGGAGCCAGCCCTATTATAAATGAATCCAATAGTGTTAGCAACAGATGGATGATTCTGGCCAGAGCCAAGCTGGTCAGGATGAAATCAACTGAAGAAACTTTCCCAGTCCTGAACCATTCGATGCAGTTCACCAGTCCGATGAATCCATTTCCTAGCACTCCTAAGATGAGTATTCCTGTTGCCACAACTATAATGGAGACCTTTATTACAATGGACATCGTTATAAGAATGTTTCTAATGTTGAGCCTCAATAAAAGCTTTATAGTGAAATAGTTGCAGATGGACATCCATTTATGATGCTTTCCATAAATATTTTCATCATAATTTCAGAAAGTACAACCAAAATTCTGTTTTGAGATGTAGTTCCAGAGACCTTCACAAAAGAATAGTGCATTTTATTTGTATTGCAATTCCAGTGCTAAACCGAACAGTTCTGTTAAGACACACACATTTCATGAATACTTATAGTATTCCTTACAGTCAGCTACCATATAAACACAAATGTTGTCCACTTATCTTGATACCAGCTGCAAATTTTCATTTGTGCCACTGACTAAATGGTGAAGTAAACTAAACATGCAAATCTGAGAGGGATTATTTTCCACCAGTGTGTATTTTTATCTACTTGGAACATACACCTAAATGCAAATATTTTAAATTTTGAATAGTAATTGCTGGGAGGAAAAACCTTTACATAACCCTGTTGTTATTTGTCACTTATCAGTAAGATCCTCAGATATCAAATATATTTGTTGATGCAATTCAATTTACGTAAATAATTTATTACAATTATTTCTAGTTCAAAGACCACACCCAATTCCTAGAACAAATAACTAAAAATAATCACGGAGAAATATTATAGAACCTAAATCAGAACTTATCAGCAAAGTATACCAGGAATATACACAAGGCAGCTACAAATGCTACAATGCAAAACCAATTATAGTTTTGTGAAGTCAGGAATATTTAGTGGGAACTTGAATTATTTAGAATTTATGAAGAAATACAGAAACAAATTCAAGACTGGTGTAAGGGCATGTGAAATTATCAGTGACTTGAACAAGTATGACTGCCTTCTAAACATAGGAACTTTTTTTGTTTTACACTATCTTGTTGGCTTTTTAATTGAAAGGTTACTGAGTGCCCTCCAATATCCATTTCCTAAATGAATGTCTTCATCTTTCTGGGCAATAGAGTGACTATGTATTTAGACCCCCTTATAGATGGTGTGGCAAAGTGAATAATGTTTATCAATGTGTTGTGAGTGAAAATTACAGGCCCATCCACAAAATATCCCACACACATGATCCCCCATATATCCACCTTCTCCCTGCTCTCTGGAATGGCCATGATTCCAAGGAAATCTTGGAAGCCACATGTTTAACATATCATACTTGTAATCAGCCTTCTTCCCTGGATAACAGCATAGAAGAGGTTCCTCAGACATACCAGGACTGTTTAAAAAGCAACAGGAAATTTAGATTATGTATGAGTCACTGTATGTTTTGGAGCCTATTGGTGACTGCTGTTCATTCACCCAGTCTAAGGCAGTAATTGGAAACAACTACTTGCAGATTTGTTAAGAGGCACTTGAATGGTGAAGAAACAGAACCGGGAAATCTATGCCACCTACAGATTTTGTGATGGTTTTGATTTCATTGGTTTTCCAGATCTAATGTGGTTTATCCATTTATTTATTTAATATTTAGAACATCTTTTTCTTCAACTATCCCGTGGGCTGGCTTTTATGTCCTGGGGACTTAGCAGGAAACAGGAAAGACTTCATCTCTCATTATAGTAGTTACATTCTTCTGGGCAGACAAGTGATAAAAAAAACAACTGAATAAATCAGATGTATGAAATATATACATTAAGGTATAGGTATTATGGTGAAGATTTCATAATTCTAAGATTTTAGTTGTTAAACAAGGCTATACATTTCATTATTATAATAGAACTTGCTACCAAAGCTATGTCAACACACTTTCAGTCTCATCATTTTGCACAAGATTATATAAAAACAGATCTTGAAGACATATTTAATAATTGTTACATAACATCATAGATATCAATTTTCATGTGTGCATAAAGGTCATGGACTTATGTACTACAATTATATACTGTACTTATTGTGAACATATATTTAAGAGCAGAAAATTTTTACTTCTTTTCTGTGAAATTTAAAGGGAATGTTTACGTGGCAAGATGGAGAAGATGATTGACAGTTCAGAGACCCAAATATGGTTTAGGGTAAACTAAATAAATTGACATTAGTTGTCTATTTTGTTGTTTTTGTCATTGTTGTTAATCTTTGCTGAAGATATTTTTTCATTGATTTTTAGAAAGTGTGGAAGGATGGGAAGGAGACAGAGAGTGAGAAACATTTATTTGAGAGGGACACATCAATTGGTTGCCTCCTGCATGCGCCCAGACCCAAGCAAGGCCAGGGAATGAGCCTGCAACCGAGGTACCAACCTGCAACCTAGGTACGTGCCCTTGGAATCAGCATGCAATAAATGGTGCTGTCTCTCCAGGAACCAGGATTCACAAGTGCAGGAAGCAAGGGGTGAAAATGTGTCACCACTCACTATGGCCCCTAGTAACCCAGTAGCAAAATTTGTTTCCTCTTCCTATGACCTTATGTTCTGCTGGCCTGGAGGTCATTGTACAAAGTGAGGAACTGTTCTACCAGGAGATACAACAATGGTTTTATCAAACTGGAAATAAGACTGCCATCTAGCCATTTTGTACTCCTTAGGCCTCTGAATCAACAGGAAAGAAGGGAGATACTGTGCTGGCTGGGGTAATTGATCTTGGTTACCAAGGGGAAATTGAACACCACACCCTAAAGTGTCCTAGGATGCATATTGGAAACAATCTTTGCTTCATCGTCTATGAATCAGCTTCTATGAGGAAACTAAATAAAACACATAACAAGCACTACTGGAAAGCATTTTCATTTTTATTAGTGTTAATAAGGAAATGTATCCACACCCTTTTCTTCCCAACTTTGGTCACAATATAGATATATTTATGGACTAGTCACCCTCCAGTAATTTGAAAGAAACAATTCATGGATGTCTCATGGTGACATTTTCATTGATGGCAGCCTGTGTATTGCTGTGCCATTACCACAGGCTTTTATTGTAGGGTAAGTTAAGGAGCAGAATTTGATCTCAAAATGTATTCAAGAACACGGCTACTGGCAAGGAGGAGGGACCACAGCCATACTCCCCTATCCCCCACCCCACCCCCAACACACAGGTCATCTTCTCTTCTGCCTTCACCCTGGTGCCCACAGGGGATGAGGAGGGTCCACCACCTTTGCCAGAGGCAGGGGCTCCTGGCTGCTCATGCTCTTGGCCCCCTGAGGCAGAGTCAAGCGCAAGCTGGGCCACTTGAGGGTCCCCTTCCAGGAGGAGGATGAGGAGTTGGAAGAGTATGAGGAGCTGAAGGAAAAAGAGAAGGAGGAGGAGGAGGAAGAGATGAGCCACTTCTTGCTGAGGCTGGAGGGGTGTGGGCCACAATCAAAGGATAAGAAAGAGCGCTTAAGAGCAGATTAATCTCTCAGAGCTGACTCCATACATCTTGGTTTCCATTTGCTAAGGTTACTTAACAGATGCAACTACAATTACAGAATGTCTTAGTACATGTTGTAAAAGCTGCATTGTAAGACATTTTTACTATAGCAACAGATGTCCAAAATGCAGCACAGTAGTTCATGAGACACAACCTCTTTATAACATAAGGTTGTACTGACAGTTACAAGACATAGTGTACAAATTAGTAATCAATCTAGAAGAAAGAGGGAAAAAGCAAATGCATGTGTTTATAAAGAAAGAGCTATAGAAGTTCCTCAACCTCCTTTTCTACAACTAGTCCCTTCAAGCAAAAGAAGATCTAAGAAAGCCTTAGAATCAGTGTTTCAGATTTCACCTGACCTTGATATGTCTTTATTACTAGAATTCATTGGTGCCAATGAAGGCATGAGATACTTTAAATGACTGGAACACAAGTTTCTCCAAGTTTCAGGAAAAGCTGCTGGAACTGACCACCAGACGCTGAGCTATGGATGAATAGATTACTCTGACACACGTTTTTGTGAAAGGAAAGGCTAAGGGACTAAGCATCCTCAATGGACTGACTCCTTAGGGTTTTATTGTAACAACAGCTTGAACTAAAATTAACCTCTAGATACAATCAGCAGGGTAAGCATCCTTGAGAAAACACATGCATCTGTAGTGTCCTTTAAGCAAGGACCTGTTTTAGTAAACACCTAGGGGCTCAGACTTGTTTGGAAAGTCAAGGCAGGGGCAGGTGCCTTCAGCCAACTCCTGCCCCATGCCTCCCCACAATTCTCCCCTTTTTGTTTTGCTGGATGCAAAGACAGAGAAAGCTAGTGAACTTTCTGCTTTGGAATGGCGGGTCCGCAAAGCACATTTACTGCTCGAGTTCTAATTTTGTAGACTGTAAGAAAAACAAAGAGAGCCCTAACCAGTTTGGCTCAGTGGATAGAGCATCAGCCTGTGGACTGAAAGGTCCCAGGTTTGATTCCGGTCAACGGCATGTACCTTGGTTGTGGGCACATCCCCAGTAGGAGGTGTGTGGGAGGCAGCTGATTGATGTGTCTCTCTCATCGATGTTTCTAACTCTTTATCCCTCTCCCTTCCTCTCTGTAAAAAATCAATAAAATATATATTTTTAAAAATAAAATAAAATGTCCTTTATAAAAAAAAAAGAAAAACAAAGAGAATTATAATGACAGCAATTGTTAGTCTAATTAAGAAGACAAGGTACTTACAAGTATTAAATCTTGCCTTCTAGCAAGGTGTAGAGGACAGGATTATAAAGGGGAAGGGACTAGGGTGAGGAATATAGCTATGTGCAGTCCTGCAGTCTGTAGACATCAGCTATTGTCAGGCGATGAGATGATGCTTTGACTCCTGTTGGGTTGGTCTGACCATGCTTATTGGTTCTGCTTGCTGGACTCACAGCTGAGTTACCTCACTAATTACTTTGTAGAGGCCTTGCAAACAAAACTTTAAGAAAAACTTTACCCCCTATTCACATAAATATATGAGTTCTAAGATTAAAAATAATATGATTACTTTTCAGATTAATTCAGGGGCTTTATCTATTAGATTTATTATTCAGTATATTTATAATACCTTTTAAAATTTCTCTTTATAAACCTTTTATGACTTTTATAAACATTCTTATAACTTTTACAATTATTCTTAAGTATTCCTACTCTATTTTTCTTTCCTCCTGTTATATTCATTTCTTTTAATCCCTTCTTACAATTTTTACTTCCTCAACTCTAGTTCTTCTTTAATTGGACAGATCCTCTTCAACTTAAACATACCTTCTGTAACTTACACATACCCTTTTAGTTTCTCTATTTCACTTTCTTTTCCTTGATCTCTGTACCTTCTATTACATGAAAACTATAAATTCCTTCTAATTAGTTTGAGTAAACTTTAGTTCTACACAGGCTCCTCTATTCTCAGCTTCAGAGCAGTTGAATTGGTGAAATGTATGTCTCAGAGTTCTACCTATTTTTCCTCTAGTTGGCCTAGCATACTTGCTCTGCACATGTCTGTCTAACTGCCTACTATAGCCCCTCAAAGATCTTTACTCTGATTTCTTTCAGAAAAAAGGGATGCTGGATTTCTTTTGTAACTGCTTCGTGCTGAGGCAGGTCGAAGTTTTCTCTCAGAGCTCCCTGTCAGAGGGACAATAAGACCTGGGCGCAGAAAGAGGTGGCAATGGTGCCTAGAGGTAGTACTCTGGAGGTGCATGTAGGGCTTGTAATCTGGTGGAGACAAACTGTGTTGTGAAATTCAGTATTATTGGGCAAAAGTTAGAACAGTTTCCAATAATTTCTTGTTAAAACAATTTTTCTCCCTAAAATCACCCGTATTTTTATTAAAGACTAATTTACTTATTGTAATGAGTCTAGTTGTAATTTGGCCCGATTGTTTGCATAAACACAAAAAAATAACAGTTGATTACATAGGCTATTTTTGTTTTTAAAAATAAGCTTTGCTGGAATCTCTTGGGAAAGTTTACTTTCAGGGCAAAGAAGCCAAGCCACAGAGTTGCCATCAGGCTTTGCCTGCAATACCTATAGAATTGGGGTGCATTCCTCAAGTTGAGGTCCCCGCAGGTATCTTGGGGTTTCTTTCATGCCATCTCTCAGGAAAACAACCTTCGTTCCTTACCTGGAAAGACTGCCATGAACCACACGAAGAAGCAAGGTACCAGGCTATTTATCTAAGGGGATTATCAGCTTCAAAGTCCATCTTTATTCCTTAGAGATTTCTGGTGACACCCAGAGTCCTGGTATGTCTCTCTTTCAGACATGATATTTCAGCAAAGTTTTGGTTAATAAAACTATAATTGGAAACTGACTTATGTCCCATTATGAAGAAATCAGATTTTTTTTGCAAACAAACATATTACTATGAGAATAATAATTACCAAAACTATAATTATTTTTAGTTCATCTAGTCCTATAATCAACTTCTTTTTCTCCTGATTTTTCTTGCCAGCATTTCTGTAAATTTAGATACTCAGTAGAGTTCTAATAATTTTTATCCAATTTGAGGGGATGATCTGAAAGTTTATTCTTAGAGATATGTAGCTTAAAATAAATCAGAGTCCGTTCTATGGATCCCTCAGAAGATGTAACATTTTTTTTAAATGTATGATAGCAAAACTGTGACTGTCTCCAAATGAGAAGAAATTTAAAATGATATGGTTATTGATTTGATTATAATGTAAATAACATGGAATCTTGTCCTTTCTGCAAAACACAGTATTCTGCAATGTTATAACTTATAACAATTAGTTATAAATGAAAGCATATTAGAATTTATTTAAAATGCATATATAAATAGGATATAATTATTATTTCCTTATTTCACAGAGCTTCCCATATACCTTAAGTATAAAATTTCCTTCATGAGGAGAGAAAGCAAATCTTAACATTTAAACTCTGAGAAAGTAGTCAAATATATTATACTAGAGGCCCAGTGCACAAAAATTTGTGCACTCAGGGGGGGGAGGGGGTCCCCCAGCCTGGCCTGTGCTCAGATTATTACATTAGTTACTCTTTTTTCCCACCATAACTCCCCTCCACCCAGTTCCCACCCCCCCCACCACCCTCACTCCCCACCCACTGTCCTAATCCATAGGTGCACGATTATTGTCCAATCTCTTCCCTCACCCCCCACATCCCTTCCCCCCCCCCAAGAATAGTCAGTCCATTCCCATTCTATGTCCCTGATTCTATTACAATCACCAGTTCATACTGTTCATCAGATTATTTATTCACTTGGGAACCCTGGGCGAGCCCCCAAATGTTATCCCCAGATTTCAATGTCCCCATTAGACCATACCAGGGAGCCAGCCGAGTCCGATGCAAAAGCAGAGAGTCTTTTATTCTAGCTAGCTCGGCTCCCCCACCTCGCCGACGCAGCGGCAGGAAGCAGAGAGAGAGGCCTAGCCCGGCATGAAGAGGAGCTTTATAAGGGGGTGGAGTCGGGGTAGGAGAGGGGACTGTGGACCCTGCCGATTGGCCAGGCACAAGTCGATGTCTCGTTACACAGGATGCGATCATCTCTATGGCGTACACTTCCCTTGATTGTCATTGGTTAGTTTAAAGAAATCCTGGGCATGGCTAGCAGAGGCTTGGGCTTCCAGGAAGAAGCTACCTTCCTGAGCACATGGCTGCTGCCCCAACATGGAGGATACGGGGCAAGATGAAGGGCATAGCCCTCGCCCTTTCAGTGGGAAATTTCAAAGTATTGAATTTGTAAAGTTCTTGTGGTTTCAAATACTTACTTTGATAATGATTTTGCTTCCTAATCTTTGATGTGAATCAGTAACTACTTTCTTCATTGAGCCATAGCCTTTTTAAGTTGGAGGTGTGGATTCTGCTCTCTGGGATGGCATCAGTATGGCAGGAGAGAAGTATGCTTGTGAAATGAAGAGTCAAAGCCAGACTTTGTTAAACTGTACAGACTGTGCCCCTCCGACAAAGACCCAAATTATAGGCCACTTTTGTGTGTTGCCTTCATATTTTAAACTTGCATCGTTTTTTGTTGTTGTTTACTTCTAAAAGAGATAAATTATCATTATTCTATGTGAAGAGACTGTCTCCTATATGGTTAATGGTCAGGACCAAAACCCTTCAGTACAATAAAGAGTTTATTAACATAAAAATTGTGAGTATGTATATATATATATGTATATATGTACATATATACATATATATAAATTGTGTGTATGTACATATATATATTCAAATAATTAAAATATAAATACATCAATAAAAGAGACACAATCCTACTCCATGAGTTATTTTTTAGGAGTCATTTTGCATTTACTTTATTTCTAATGATAATCAAAATATAAATACATCAATCAAAGAAACACATCCTATTCCATGACTTATTTTTTAGGAGTTATTTTGCATTTACTTTATTTCTAATGTTAGAAATGGATCTCAGTAGCTTAATTCCATGATTATAAGATCATCTATGAATAATTTGCTCAAGAAATACATTTAAAATGAGTGAACATTTCATTTCCAAAGCTTTTCAGTTGATTTTAACTTTGCTCATTATTAACATAATTTAGATACAATGATCATTAAGAAATAGTCTACACATTGCCCAAAATATGTGTGTAAACATTTGAAACATAAATCATTAAATAAGATAACAGGATGATGATGATGGTGGTGGTGGTGGTGGTGGTGATGAAGGCAGTTAAATGGGAGATCTCTGATGGTTGTGACTTCATCAAGTTTTCTAAGAGACAGAATTCACTCTAATGAAAGAACATTACCGATATATTCCATGGTCTTATGAAACATAATTCTCAGCATCAGGTCTAACTTGAAAGAACAACATCACCTAAAATTTCATCAAGAGTAAGTTACAAACAAAATATTTCTGATAACATATTTGCTATTTCTTACAGCATTATAAAATTAAGGCACTGTGAATCAAACAAAAAGAACTTTGCTGGTATAGAATTTTTATATGAAATGCATATAACCCCTATATAAAAATACAGTATAGAAACTTTATTTAATATTTTAATGGAATCATTAGCAAGCAAACTTCTCTTCTCTGCTTATTCCATGCCCAGCTACTGTCATTAATCTGAATCATTTTATTACAGAAGTTGCACTTCATATATACAAACATTTTCAAACACTACACTAAATATGTATTTTGCTTTTACAAATTCACCTTTCTATGTCTCTATAGTTTTTCTCCATCAAAGAACTAAGAAATTTATAGGTCTAATTTGTTCATTTTCATTTTTCTGCTGTATTCTATTGTGTCCATATGCAATGATTTATTTGTCCATTTTATAACTAATGGCCATTTATATAATTCCTCAATTTCAGCATTTACATAACTACAATTTCAGCTATTAAGGACAGTAGTAACATGCACATTTTTGCATGTATATTCTGTCACACATGTATGAATAATTCTCCAGTATATCAAGAAGGAGTATAATTAATGGGTCTTAGGATATGCATCTTCACCGTAAATGCATAATGCCATACTCGTGAACAAACTTGTTTTACAATTACATACCAGTAATCCAAGAAATATAGTATGAAAATTCCTATTATTTAGATCCTTTCCAATATTGGAAGCATCACAAAATATTAACACTTTTATATTTATATAACATATTATTACACTTAACCTTTAAAATTATTTTTCAATTCTAATTTCAAAATTCTCTTTAGTTAAAAAAATTTGTGTAACTTTTTCAATTTTGGTAACTGTAATTATATATACAGATATTCATATTGCATTGTATCTTATTTATACATTTATTAATATTTCATTGTAGACTTTTATAACTATATTTCATCAGTTGTCAAATACTTTACTGTTAACAAAAACTGTTAATACACTGGAGACATGCCCTTTAGTCATATATTACGTCATATCACTTTAAGAAAATTTAATTACTTAAAGCATGTTGTAGGGAAATGTTAGTACTATTTAACAAACCCTGATATAAAGAAATGCTGAAGGTTTTCTATTAAGATATTGTCCCATAGAATGCACAAGGTTTTTTCAAATTCTGTCTATAAAGTTAAACTTGTATTTTCTCAGGGAACGTAAGTGCCACAGTAGTCTCAAGGCAATCTGTCTTAGCTTGCTGTTTCCAAAAATTATAAGAAAAGAGTGGCCTGAGGGAAAGGTAGCTGACAACACTGTGACAAGCATCATGACTTGGTATGTCTGTACCTTAGTGAAGATCCAAGTTGCAGTTAGAATAGAAATAATGTAAATGATGAAGAGGAGGAGGAACGTTGTCACCATTTTCATGGCCCTTCTATGGGCCTCTGTGCTTGAGTC
>NW_005358943.1:6867917-6888787 GCF_000412655.1 Myotis brandtii | reverse complement strand
TTACCAACAGTTGAATGATTCTGGCCAGAGCCAAGCTGGTGAGGATGAAATCAGCTGAGGAAACTTTCCCAGTCCTGAACCATTCGATGCAGTTCACCAGTCCGATGAATCCATTTCCTAGCACTCCTAAGATGAATATTCCTGTTGCCACAACTAGAATGGAGACCTTTATTGCAATTGACATTGTTATAAGAATGTTTCTAATGTTGTGCCTCAATGAAAGCTTTATAGTGAAATAGTTGCAGATGGACATCCATTTATGATGCTTTCCATAAATATTTTTACCATAATTCCAGAAAGTACATCCAAAATTCTGCTTTGTGATACAGTCCAAGAGATCTTCATGAAAGAATAGTTCATTCCAATTGTATTGTATTTCCAGTGCTAAACTGAACAGTTCTCTTAAGACAGACACATTTCATGAATACCTGTAGTATTCCTTACAGCCAGCTACTATATAAACATAAATGTTGTCCATTTATCTAGTCACCAGCTCCAAATTTTCATTTGTGCCCCTAACTAAATGGATGAGGTAAAATATGTAAACATGCAAATCTGAGAGAGATTATTTTCCACCTATTTGTATTTTAATCTCCTTGGAACATAAACCTAAATGCAAATATTTTAAATTTCGAATAGTAATTGCTAGGAGGAAACCTTTTATATAATTCTGTTATTATTAGTTACTTATCAATAAGATTCTTGTACATATCAAGTATTTGTGTTGATGCAATTTAATTTACATAAATAATTATTGCAATTATTTCTAGTTCAAAGACCACATCTAAGTCCTAGAACAAACAACTAAAAATAATCACAGAGAAATATTATAGAAGTTAAATCAGAACGTACCAGCAAAGTATATTAGGAATATACACAAGACTTTCAAAACCATACTTCATCAGGTCTCAAATACTCTACTGTTACCAGAAACTGTTAATACACTGGAGACATGTCCTTTAGTCAAATATTATGTCATATCACTTTAAGAAAATATAATTATTTAAAGACATGTTGTAGGGAAATTTAGGTTCTGTTTAACAAACCCTGATATCAATAAATGCTGAAAGTTTTCTATTAAGTTATTTTCCCATAGAATGCACAAGGTTATTTCAAATTCTGTCTATGAAGGCAAAGGTTTTGCTTTTCTCAGAGAATTTAAGTGCCACAGTGGCCTCAAGGCGATCTGTCTTAGCTTGCTGTTTCCAAAAATTATAAGAAAAGAGTGGCCTGAGGGAAAGGTAGCTGACAACACTGTGACAAGCATCGTGATCTGATAGGTCTCTACCTTATTGAAGATCCAAATTGCAGTTAGAATAGATAATATGTTAATGATGAAGAGGAGGAGGAACGTTGTCACCATTTTCATGGCCCTTCTATGGGCCTCTGTGCTTGAGTCCACCGAGCCCGTCAAGTTGAGCTGAAAATTCTTGGTGTGTCTCACCAAGGACAGAAATAAAAGAAGCAAAGAAATCAGGGACAAGAAAAAGGGGATAACATAGGTCAAACTAAGAAGAAGAAGACTTTTGAGATAGAATATTTCATTTGCCTCTAACTGCAAAGTCATATTTATTTCATGTAACCTGTAGGTGTTCAGCCACAATTCATTAATAGCATCACGCATTAAGAGGTTAAGAGACAGTAGGAAGAAAGACCCCAGGAAAAGCAGAAGAACCACCCTGTTGACTCTCCACTTCAGCCACATGAAAAAGGAGTGGGAGAAATTGGCTATCTTAAGGAAGTAGAAAATGCTGAGGCAGGTGGCAAACCAGATAGTTAGGTGGTTAGTTAGTGCCCAAAGAATAGGAACCACCTTTGCTAGTTTACCAGTAGCATACAGATGTGGAGCCAGCCCCATTATAAATAAATCCAAGAGTATTACCAACAGTTGAATGATTCTGGCCAGAGCCAGGCTGGTGAGGATGAAATCAGCTGAGGAAACTTTCCCAGTCCTGCACCATTCGATGCAGTTCACCAGTCCGATGAATCCATTTCCTAGCACTCCTAAGATGAATATTCCTGTTGCCACAACTAGAATGGAGGCCTTCATTTCAGTTGACACCTGTATAAGAATGTTTCTAATGTTGTGCCGCAATGAAAGCTTTATAGTGAAACAGTTGCAGGTGGACATCCATTTATGATGCTTTCCATAAATATTTTCACCATAATTCCAGAAAGTATCCAAAATTCTGCTTTGCGATACAGTTCCAGAGACCTTCATGAAAGAATAGTTCATTCCAAATGTATTGTATTTCCAGTTCTAAACTGCTCAGTTTATGAATACCTGTAGTATTCTTCACAGTCAGCTACTATATAAACATAAATGTTGTCCACTTATCTTGACACCAGCTGCAAATTTTCATTTTTGCCACTGACTTAGTGGATAAAGTAAAATACATAAACATGCAAAAATGAGAGAGATTATTTTCCACGTATTTGTATTTATATCTCCTTGGAACATAAACCTAAATGCAAATATTTTAAATTTTGAATAGTAATTGCTAGAGGAAAAGCTTTTATATAATTCAGTTATTGTTTGTTACTTAACAATAAGATCCTTGTATATATCAAGTATTTTTGTTGATGCAATTTAATTTACATAAATAATTATTGCAATTATTTCTAGTTTAAAGACCACACCCATGTCCTAGAACATAGAACTAAAAATAATCATGGGGAAATATTATAAAATCTAAATAAGAAGTTATAAGCAAAATATACCAGGAATATACGTAAAGCAGCTACAAATGCTACAATGCAAAATTGACTATGGCTTTATGAAGACAGGAATATTTAGTGGGAACTTGAATTATTTAGAAGTTATGAAGAAATACAGAAATAAATTCAAGACTGATGTAAGGGCATGTGAAATATTCAGTGACATGAGCAAATATGACACCCTTCTAAGCAGAGGAAATGTTTTTGCTTTACAGTATCTTATTTGCTTTTCAACTGAAAAGTTTCTAAGTGCTCTACAATATCTGTGTTCTAAACGAAATGTCTTGATCTACTTTCTAGCCAATAGAGTGACTATGTTCTTCAGACTCCCTTACAGATAGTGTGGCAACGTGAATGATGTGGATCAATGTTTTGCAAATGAAAATTAAGTGCACCATTTACAAGCCCACACCCAAATTATCACCCACACATGCCCCCCCATACATCTTTCTTTTCCCTGCTGTCTGCAATGGCCATGATTGCAAGACAATCGTGGAAGCCACATGTGTAAGATGGCATGTTTGTGATCAGCCTTCTTCCCTGGACAACAGCATAGAGGAGGCTCCTCAGACATATCAGGACTGTTTAGAAAGCAATAGGAAATTTAGATTATGTATGAGTCACTGTATGTTTTGTAGCCTATTGACGACCGCTGTTCATTCACCCAGTCTAAGGCAGTAATTGGAACCGAGCACATGCAGATTAGTTAAGGAGCACTTGAATGGTGAAGAAACAGAACCAGGAAATCTATGCCACCTGCTGATTTTGTGATGGTTTTGATTTCATTGGTTTTCCAGATCTAATGTGGCTTATTTATGTATTTATTTAATATTTAGAACATCATTTTCTACAACTATCCCATGGGCTGGGTTTTATTTCCTTGCGACTTTGCAGGAAACGGGAAAGACATTATCCCAAATATTAGGCCCAGTGCATAAAAATCGTGCACATGGGGGGGGCAGGGGTTCCTCAGCCCGGCCTGCACCCTCTCCAATCCAGGACCCCTTAGGGGATGTCCGACTGCCTGTTTAGGCCTGATTGGGCCTAAACTGGTAGTTGAACATCCCTCTTACAATCTGGGTCTGCTGGCTCCTAACTGCCACCCTCCTGCCTGCCTGATTGCCCCTAACCACTCTGCCTGCCTTCCTGATCTCCCCCAACTGCCTCTACCTCAGCTCCGCCACTGTGGCTTTGTCCAGAAGGACGTCCGGAAGACATCCAGTCTATATGGTCTAATTAACATTTTACCCTTTTATTAATATAGATATTCTACTGGGCAGAAAGGTGATATAAAAATGAATAGATCAGATGTTTCATATATATACATGAAGGTATAGATATTATTGTTAAAATATCATAATACTACCATTTCAGGTTTTGAACAAGGTTATACTTTTCTTTCTTTTTTAACTTTTTTTTCTTTTTTTATTGTTTAAAGTATTATATATGTCTCCTTTTTCCCCAATTAACCCCCCCCCCGGCCACTCCCACCTCCCAGGACAAGCCCCTCACCACAGTGTCCGTGTCCATTGATTATGCTAATATGCATGCAGGGGAGGGGGCGGGTAAGAGATCAACCAAAGGACTTAAACATTTCTTTCTTATAATAGAACTTGCTACCAATATGTCAACACACTTTCAGTTTCATCATTTTCCACAAGATTATAATAATGACAGATATGAAAGGCATTTTTAATAATTATTACATGGACATCATATATATCAATTTTCATGTGTGCACAAAGGTCATTGACTTATGTACCACAATTATATACTACATTTATTTTGAGTATATATTTAATATAGGAAAAATTTGACCTTTTTTCTCTGAAATTTGAAAGGAATGTTTAGTTATCAAGATGGAGAAGAACGATTGGCAATTCAGAAACCAAAAATGGTTTAGGGTAAACTAAATAAATTAACACCAGTTTTCCATTTTTTGTTGCTGTTAATCCTCACCAAAGATATCTTTCCATTGATTTTTAGAGACAGAGGAAATGTGTTAAGGAATCAGAGAGAAAGAAACATCTCTGTAAGAGAGATACATCAATTGCTTGCCTCCGGCACACACCCAAACCGGGGCTGGGGATTGAGCCTCCAACGTGGCCTTGGAATCAGCATAGAATAAATGGTGCTGTCTCTCCGGTAACCAGGATTTACAAGTGCAGGAATCAAGGGGTGAAAATGTGAGCGTCACCAATCACTATTGCCCTAGTAACACCAGAGCAAAATGTCTTTTTCATTTTTTTATGGCCTTATGTTTTGCTGGCCTGTAAGTCATGGTACCAAGGAAGAAACACTTCTACCAGGGGAAATAGCATTGATTTTATCAAATGGGATTTTAAGATGCCATCCAGCCACTGCATACTCCTTAGGCCACTGAGTCAACAGGAAAGAAGGGAGCTACTGTGCTGGCTGAGGTAATTGATCTTGGCTCCCAAGGGGAAATTGAACACCACTCCCTTAGGTATCCTATGATTTGTGTTGGAAACAATCATTTGTTCTTCTTCTGTAAATCAGCTTCTATGGGGAAACTAAATAAAATACATAACGTGTTCATGAATTGATAGAATTAACATCATTAAAATGTCCATACTACCCAAAGCAATTTATAGATTCAATGCAATGCCCATTAAAATACCAAGCAGCATAGTATTCCATCGTGTAGATGTACCACAGTTTTCTAATCCATTCATCTACTGATGGGCACTTAGGCTGTTTCCAGATCTTAGCTATGGTGAATTGTGCTGCTATGAACATAGGGGTGCATATATCCTTTCTGATTGGTGTTTTTGGTTTCTTGGGATATATTCCTAGAAGTGGGATCACAGGGTCAAATGGGAGTTCCATTTCCAGCTTTTTGAGGAAACTCCATACTGTCTTCCATAGTGGCTGCACCAGTCTGCATTCCCACCAGCAGTGCATGAGTGTTCCTTTTTCTCCACATCCTCTCCAGCACTTGTCGTTTGTTGATTTGTTGATGATAGCCATTCTGACAGGTGTGAGATGGTACCTCATTGTTGTTTTGATTTGCATCTCTCGGATGATTAGCGGCTTTGAGCATGTTTTCATATGTCTCTTGGCTTTCTGAATGTCCTCTTTTGAAAGGTGTCTATTTAGGTCCTTTGCCCATTTTTTGATTGGATTGTTTATTTTCCTTTTGTTAAGTTGTATGAGTTCCCTATAGATTTTGGAGATTAGGCCCTTATCAGAAATCAACAAATGACAAGTGCTGGAGAGGATGTGGAGAAAAAGGAACACTTGTGCACTGCTGGTGGGAATGCAGACTGGTGCAGCCACTATGGAAGACAGTATGGAGTTTCCTCAAAAAACAAAACATGGAACTCCCATTTGACCCTGTGATCCCACTTCTAGGAATATATCCCAAGAAACCAGAAACACCAATCAGAAAGGATATGTGCACCCATATGTTCATAGCAGCACAATTCACCATAGCTAAGATCTGGAAACAGCCTAAGTGCCCATCAGTAGATGAATGGATTAGAAAACTGTGGTACATCTACATGATGGAATACTATGCTGCTGTAAAAAAGAAGGAACTCTTACCATTTGCAACAGCATGGATGGAACTGGAGAGCATTATGCTAAGTGAAATAACCCAGTCATTGAAAGAAAAATACCACATGATCTCACTCATTCATGGATAATAAAGACCATTATAAACTTATGAACAAAAATAGATACAGAGGCAGAGCAGCATCAAACAGATTGTCAAACTACAGTGGGAAGGCTGGGGAGGTTTGTGGGGGAGGGTAAGAGATCAACCGAAGGACTTGTATGCATGCATATAAGCATAACCAATGGACACAAGACACTGGGGGGTATGGGAGGCCAGGGGAAGGTCAAGGGGAGAAAAAAAAAAGAGGAGACATATATAATACTCTTTGTAATACTTTAAGCAATAAAACAAAATTTTTTAAAAAAGACTTCACTGACATAAATATATCCTATATAATAAAAGGCTAATATGCAAATTGACTCAACAGCAGAATGACCAGTTGTTATGACATGTACTGACCACCAGGGGGAGACTCTTAATGCAGCAGCTGCCCTGGGTGGTCAGTGCGCTCCCACAGGGGGAGGGCCGCTCAGCCAGAAGTGGGCTCACAGCTGGAGAGCACAGTGGCAGTGGTGGGAGCGCTAAGGATGTCTGAATGCCAGCTGGGGCACAGGCCAGCCTGAGGGACCCCTCCCTCCCCCGCTCCTCCCAGTGCACGAATATGTTCAAAAATTCAAAATATAAATACATCAATCAAAGAGACACAATGCTATTCCATGACTTATTTTTTAGGAGTCATTTTGCATTTACTTCATTTCTAATGTTAGAAATGGGTCTCAGTAGCTTAATTCAATGATTTTAAGATCATCCACGAATAATTTGCTCAAGGAACACATTTAAAATGAAAGAACATTCCATTTCTAAAGCTTTTCACTTGATTTTAACTTTGCTCATTATTAACATAATTTAGATACAATGATCATTAAAGAAGAAGAAGAAGAAGAAGAAGAAGAAGAAGAAGAAGAAGAAGAAGAAGAAGAAGAAGAAGAAGAAGAAGAAGAAGAAGAAGAAGAAGAAGAAGAAGAAGAAGAAGAAGAAGAAGAAGAAGAAGAAGAAGAAGAAGAAGAAGAAGAAGAAGGAGAAGAAGAAGGAGAAGAAGAAGGGGAAGGCAGTTAAATGGGAGATCTCTGAATATTGTGACTTCATCCAGTTTTCTAAGAGACAGAATTCACCCTAATGAAAGAACATTACTGATGTATTTCATGGCCTTATGATACATAATTCTCAGCACTAGGTCTAACTTGAAAGAACATCACCTAAAACTTCATCAAGAGTAAGTTTCAAACAAAATATTTCTGATAATATATTTGCTATTTATTACTGCATTATAAAATTAAGGCACTGTGAATCAAACAAAAAGAACTTTGCTGTTATAGAATTTTCATATGGAATACATATAACTTTTATATCAAATACAGTATATAAACTTTATTTCATATTTTAATAGCATCATTACCAAGCAAACTTCTCTTCTCTGCTTATTACATGCCCAGCTATTGTTATTAATCAGAATCATTATATTACAGAAGTTGCACTACATATGTACAAACATACCCAAACACTACACTAAATATGTATTTTTGCTTTTACAAATTTACCTTTCTATGTCTGTGTCTTTTTTATCCATCCAGGAACTAAGAAATTTATAGGTCTATTTTGTTCATTTTCATTTTTGTGTTGTATTCTATTGTGTCCATATGCAATGATTTATTTGTCCATTTTATAACTAATGGGCATTTATATGATTCCTCAAATTGAGCATTTATATGAATCCTCAATTTCAGCTATTAAGAACAGTAGTAATGTGCATATTTTTGCATGTATGTTCTGTTAAACATGAACGAAAAATTTTCTAATATAACAAGAAGGAGTACAATTAATGGGTCTTAGGATATCCATCCTCACCTTAAATGCATAATGCCATACTGTTGAACAAAGTTGTTTTACCAATGCATACCAGTAACCAAGAAATATAGTATGAAAATTCCTATTATTTCAGAATCTTTCCAACACTAGAAGCATCACACTACATTAACACTTTTATATTTATATAACATATTATTACACCTAACCTTTAAATTCTTTTTCAATTCTACTTTCAAACTTATATTTAGTTAGAAAAACTTCTGTTACTTTTTCCCTTTCAGTGACTGTACTTCCATATATAGTTACTCATATTGCATTGTATATTGTTTATACATTTATCAGTATTTCATTATAGACTTTTATAACCACTTCTTCAGGTGTCAAATACTCTACTGTTACCAGAAATTGTTAATACACTGGAGACATGTCCTTTAGTCAAATATTATGTCATATCACTTTAAGAAAATATAATTACTTAAAGGCGTGTTGTAGGGAACTTTTAGTGCTGTTTAACAAACCCTGATATAAAGAAATGCTGAAAGGTTTCTATTAAGGTATTTTCCCATAAAATGCACAAGGTTTTTTCAAATTCTGCCAATAGTGTTAAAGTTTTGCTTTTCTCAGAGAATTTAAGTGCCAGAGTAGTCTCAAGACAATCTGTCTTAGCTTGCTGTTTCCAAAAATTATAATGAAGGAGTGGCCTGAGGGAAAGGTAGTTGAAATCATCATGACAAGCATCTTGACCTGAAATGTCAGTACCTTAGCGGAGATCCAACATGATGTTACAATAGAAATAATGTAAATGATAAAGAGGAGGAGGAAGGCTGTCACCATTTTCATGGCCCTTCTATGGGCCTCTGTGTTTGAGTCTCCTAAGTCTGTCAGGTTGAGCTGAAAATTCTTGGTGTGTCTCACCAAGGACAGGAATAAAAGAAGCAAAGAGATCAGGGATAGGAATAAGGGGATAACATAGGTCAAACTAAGAGGAAGAAGACTTTTAAGATAGAACACTTAATTTACCTCTAACTGCAAACTCATATTTATTTCATATACCCTGTAGGTATTCAACCAATATTTACTAGCAGCATTATGCATTAAGAGATTAAAAGACAATAGGAAGAGAGACCCCAGGAAAAGCAGAAGAACCACCCTGTTGACTCTTTGCTTTAGCCACATGAAAAGGGAGTGGGAGAAACTGGCTATCCTAAGGAAGTAGAAAATGCTGAGGCAGGTGGCAAACCAGATAGTGAGGTGATTAGTTAGTGCTCAAAGAATAGGAACCACCTTTGCTAGTTTACCAGTAGCATACAGATGTGGAGCCAGCCCCATTATAAATGAATCCAATCGTGTTAGCAACAGATGGATGATTCTGGCCAGAGCCAAGCTGGTGAGGATGAAATCAGCTGAGGAAACTTTCCCAGTCCTGAACCATTCGATGCAGTTCACCAGTCCGATGAATCCATTTCCTAGCACTCCTAAGATGAGTATTCCTGTTGCCACAAGTAGAATGGAGACCTTCATTCCAATGGACATCTTTATAAGACTGTTTCTGATGTTGTGCCTCAATGAAAGCTTTATTGTGAAACAGTTACAGATGGACATCCATTTATGATGCTTTATATAAATATTTTCTGTTGGGGTCCAGCCCAAGCAGGTCCAGGGGTTCCCAAATGTGTGGACAGAGTTGGCGAAGAAAGAATGACATGGAGACAGCATTCAGTTGATCAGCATCCTAGCCAGGTTTGGTCTTTATTGTCTTGTTACATCTGTATTTATACCAGTTGATTTTAATCCTATCCATTCTATTCCAAAGGTTAGGGCATTTGTTAATCTAGTTCTGTTGAGTTTAATCCTGTCTAAGTTAATCTCTGTGTCCCATTATAAGGGCTATTCCAAGGTCACTGCTCTACTGATAAGCTACAAGGAAGTAACTGAAGGAGATTATCCTACCCAGTAAAGGTTATGTCCTCCCAGCCTCGCTGCTTGCCTTCCCTGGGACTGGCCTGTGTCGGTGAGTCTCCAGGAGTATAGGCTTTGGTGTTTTCCCTGGTGGGCAGACCCCTGGGGATGTGGGCCCAACAAGTCCCAAATTTATTGCCAACAGTCTTAGTCCAAGTTCTTCATAAGTAGTACATGGTATTTCTGTAACACTAGGGGGTTTCACTGATTTATTCTATTCCTTAGTCCTGTTAATCCCTAACTCCAGGGAAAAAATCCTCACCTGGGGAAACAACCTTTCTCGGAGAGGTGGTCTTGTTTAAAACACATAACGCTAAGTGGGGGAGCAAACATATTAAGAACAGTATGCCATATACGCCAGGTCCCTTGAAACATATGCTGTGCAGATGTTTCTTCCCTGCAGCGACTGTGTCAAACAGCAAGGATGGACCGGCTTCTGGCATTTTTCATCATAATTCCAGAAAGTACATCCAAAATTCTGCTTTGAGATATAGTTCCAGAGACCTTCACAAAAGAATAGTGCATTCTATTTGTATTGTAATTCCAGTGCTAAACTGAACAGTTCTGTTAAGACACACACATTTCATGAATACCTGTAGTTTCCTTATTGTTAGGTATCATATAAACGCAAATGTTGTGCACTTATCTTCATACAAGCTACAAATTTTCATTTGTGCCACTGACTAAATGGTGAAGTAAAGTAAACATGCAAAACTGAGAGAGATTATTTTCCACCAGTGTGTATTTTTATCTCCTTGGAACATACACCTAAATGCAAATATTTTAAATTTTGAATAGTAATTGCTAGGGTGAAAACTTTTATATAATTCTATTATTATTTGTTACTTTTCAGTAAGATTCTTGTACATATCAAGTATTTTTGTTGATGCAATTTAATTTACATAAATAATTTATCGCAGTTATTTCTAGTTCAAAAACCACAACCAAGTTCTAGAAAAAATAACTAAAAATAACCATGGAGAAATATTATAGAAGTTAAATCAGAACTTACCAGCAAAGTATACCAGGAATACACACAAGGCAGCTACAAATGCTACAATGCAAAATCAATGATAGTTTTGTGAAGACAGGAATATTTAGTGGGAACTTGAAGACAGGGAATTATTTAGAATTTTTGAAAAAATACAGAAACAAATTCAAGACTGATGTAATGGCATGTGAAATTATCAGTGACTTAAACAAGTATGACTACCTTCTAAACAGAGGACATTTTTGTTTTACATTCTTATTGGCTTTGCAATTGAAAGGTTCCTAAGTGCCCTCTAATATCTGTGTCCTAAATGAAATGCCTTCATCTTTCTGAGCAATAGAGTAACTATGTTTTTCTTTACAGATGGTATGGCAAAGTGAATAGTGTCGATCAATGATTTGTGAGTGACAATTAAGTCACCAAAGCACCATTTACAGGCTGACCCCTAAAATGTCCCACACACATGCTCCCCCATATATCTACCTTCTCCCTGCTCTCTGGAATGGCCATGATTCCAAGGCGATCTTGGAAGCCACATGTTTAAGGTGGCATACTTGTCATCAGCCTTCTTCACTGAATAACAGCATAGAGGAGGCTCTTCAAACACATTAAGACTGTTAAAAAGCAGCACAAAATTTAGATTATGTAAGAAGCACTTTACGTTTTGGAGCCTGTTGGCGACCGCTGTTCATTCACCCAGTCTAAATCAATAGTTGGAAACAACTACTTGCAGATTTGTTAAGAGGCATTTGAATGTTGAAGAAACAGAACCAGGAAGTCTATGCCATCTGTGGATTTTGTGATAGGCTTTTATTTCATTGGTTTTCCATATCTAATGTGGTTTATTCATTCATTTATTTAGTATTTAGAATGTCATTTTCTCCAACTATCCCATGGGCTGGGTTTTATGTCCTGGGGACTTAGCAGGAAACAGAAAAGACATCATCCCAAATTATATTCTTTATATTCTACTGGGTCAGGCAGGCAATGCAATGCAAAACAAATGACTAAATCAGATCTATGAAAGATAGACATTAAGGTATAAATAATATTGTGAAGATTTCATAATACTAAACTTTTAGTTGTTCAACAAGGTTATACATTTCATTATTATAATAGAACTTGCTACCAAAGTTCCATCGACACTCTTTTAGTTTCATCATTTTGCATGAGATTATAATAAAAACAGATCTTAAAGACAATTTTAATAATTATTACATAGACATCATGGATATCAATTTTCATGTGTGCATAAAGGTCATTGACTTATATGTACTACAATTATATACTACACTTATCGTCAGCATATATTTAAGATCAGAAAATTTTGACTCCATTTTTTCTGAAATTTAAAGGGAATGTTTAGGTAGCAAGGTGGAGAAGATGATTAGCAGTTCAGAGACCCAAACATGGTTTAGGGTAAACTAAATAAATTGACATTAGTTTTTTATTTTGTTTTTTTGTCGTTGTTGATATTGTTAATCTTAGTTGAAGATATTTTTCCATTGAGTTTTAGAAAGTATGCAAAGATGGGAAGGAGACAGAAAGCGAGAAACATCAATTTGAGAGAGACACACAGACCCAAGTAAGGCCAGGGGATGAGCCTGCAACTGAGGTGCATGCCCTTGGAATCAGCATGCAATAAATGGTGCTGTCTCTCCAGGAACCAGGATTCACAAGTGCAGGAAGCAAGGGGTGAAAATGTGTCACCACTCACTATGGCCCCTAGTAACCCAGTAGCAAAATTTGTTTCCTCTTCCTATGACCTTATGTTCTGCTGGCCTGGAGGTCATTGTACAAAGTGAGGAACTGTTCTACCAGGAGATACAACAATGGTTTTATCAAACTGGAAATAAGACTGCCATCTAGCCATTTTGTACTCCTTAGGCCTCTGAATCAACAGGAAAGAAGGGAGATACTGTGCTGGCTGGGGTAATTGATCTTGGCCTCCAAGGGGAAATTGAACACCATTCCCTTAGGGGTCCTAAGATTCATATTGGAAACAATCTTTGGTTCGTTTCCTATAAATCATCCTCTATGGGGAAACTAAATAAAACACATAACAACAAACACTTCAAGAAAGTTTTACTTTCAGGGCAAAGAAGCCAAGCCACAGAGTTGCCATCAGGCTTTGCCTGCAATACCTATAGAATTGGGGTGCATTCCTCAAGTTGAGGTCCCCGCAGGTATCTTGGGGTTTCTTTCATGCCATCTCTCAGGAAAACAACCTTCGTTCCTTACCTGGAAAGACTGCCATGAACCACACGAACAAGCAAGGTACCAGGCTATTTATCTAAGGGGTATATTCAAGAAAGCAGCTGCTGCCCAAGAGGAGGGAACCACAGCGATGCTCCCCCTTCCTCCACCCCTCTCCTCCACACACACACACAGCTCATTTTCTCTTCTGCCCTCACCCTGGTGCCCACAGAGGATGAGGAGGGTCCACCACCTTTGCCAGAGGCAGGAGCTCCTGGCTACTCATGTTCTTGGCACCCTTAGGTGGAGTCAAGCACAACCTGGGCCACTTGAGGGTCCCCTTCTGGGAGGAGGATAAGGAGTTAGAAGAGGATGAGAAGCTGGAGGAAAAAGAGAAGGAGGAGGAAGAGGAAGAGATGAGCCACTTCTTGCTGAGGCTGGAGGGGTGTGGGCCACAATCAAAGTATAAGAAAGAGCACTTAAGAGCAGATTAATTCCTCTGAACCGACCCCATACATCTTGTTTTCTATTTGCAAAGGTTCCTTAACAGATGCAACTACAGTCACAGAATGTCTTATTATATGTTGTAAAAGCTGCATTGTAAGACATTTTTAATATAACAGATGTCCAAAATGCAGCACAGTAGTTCATGAGACACAACCTCTTTATAACATAAGGTTGTACTGACAGTTAGAAATATGGTGGTACAAATTAGTAATCAATCTAGAAGAAAGAGGGAAAAAGCAAATGCATGTGTTTATAAAGAAAGAGCTATAGAAGTTCCTCAACCTCCTTTTCTACAACCAGTCCCTTCAAGCAAAAGAAGATCTAAGAAAGCCTTAGAATCAGTGTTTCAGATTTCACCTGACCTTGATATGTCTTTATTACTAGAATTCATTGGTGCTAATGAAGGCACAGGATACTTTAAGTGATTGGAAATAAAGTTTCTCCAAGTTTCAGAAAAAGCTGCTGGGACTGACCAGAAGACGCTGAGAAATGGATGAATATATTACTCTGACAGACATTTTTGTGAAAGAGAAGGATAAGGGGATATTGGCTTTAGCGACTATGCAGCCTCAATTGCCTGCCTCCTTAGGGTTTTATTGTAACAACAGCTTGACTAAAATTAACCTCTAGATACAATCAGCAGGGTAAGCATCCTTGTGAGAAATCACATGTGTCTGTAGTGTCCTTTAAACAAGGACGAGTCTAAGTAAACACTAGGGGCTCAGACTTGTTTGGAAAGTCAAGGCAGGAGCAGACACCTTCTGCCACCTCCTGCCCCATCCCCCCCGCCCCAGAACTCCCCCCTTTTTGTTTTGCTGGCTGCAAAAGACAGATGAAGGTGGTGAACTTTCTGCTTTGGAATGGCAGGTCAGAAAAGCACATTTACTGCTGGAGTTCCAATTTTGTAGACTATAAGAAAAACAAAGAATTATAATGACAGCAATGGTTACTCTGATTAAGAAGACAGGGTACTTACAAGTATTAAATCTATACTTCTAGCAAGGTGTAGGGACAGGATTATAAAGGGGAAGAGACTAGGGTGAGGAATGTAGCTATGTGCAGGCCTGGGGTCTGTAGACATCAGCTATTGTCAGGCGATGAGATGATGTTGACAAGATGATGCTTTGACTCCTGGTGGGTTGGTCTGACCATACTTATTGGTTCTGCTAGCTGGACTCACAGCTGAGTTATCTCACTAATTACTTCGTAGAGGCTTTGAAAAGAAAACTTTAAGAAAAAGTTAACCACCTATTCACATAAATATATGTGTTCTAAAATTTAAAATAATATGATTACATTTCAGATTAATTCATGTGCTCTATCTATTAGATTTATTATTCAGTATACTTATACAGTAGGTCCTTGTGTTATGTGGGAGATCCATTCCTACAGCACGACGCAATGCGATTTTCGATGTAAGTCAGAACCGACCTGCATAAGCACCTACATCACACACATGGAGCACACACAGCAGAAATGAAGTGAAACACTAAAAAAAAATTTCGGACCTTCACTTGTGTTAAATAAATAATAAAAAACATAAAGCACATATGTACATATGTCAAAATGACCAAACTACTTTTTTTATATATAAATAAATGGTAGATGGCGATGTAACCACGAAACAAGGTACGTCGAGTCCAATGTAACCCAAGTACTGACTGTAATGCCTTTTAAGATTTCTCTTTATAAACCTTTTATGACTTTTATAAACATTCTTATAACTTTTACAATTATTCTTTATTCCTATTCTATTTTCTTTTCTTGCTGTTATATTCATTTCTTTATATCCCTTCTTACAATTTTTACTTCCTCAACTCTAGTTCTTCTTTAATTGGACAGATCCTCTGCAACTTAAACATACCTTCTATAACTTACACATACCCTTTTAGTTTCTCTATTTCACTTTCTTTTCCTTGATCTCTGTACCTTCTATTACATGAAAACTATAAATTCCTTCTAATTAGTTTGAGTAAACTTTAGTTCTACACAGGCTCCTCTATTCTCAGCTTCAGAGCAGTTGAATTGGTGAAATGTATGTCTCAGAGTTCTACCTATTTTTCCTCTAGTTGGCCTAGCATCCTTGCTCTGCACATGTCTGTCTAACTGCCTACTATAACCCCTCAAGGATCTTGGCTCTGATTTCTTTCAGAAAAAAAGGATGCTGGATTTCTTTTGTAACTGTTTCGTGCTGAGGCAGGTCGAAGTTTTCTCTCAGAGCTCCCTGTCAGAGGGACAATAAGACCTGGGCGCAGAAAGAGGTGGCAATGGTGCCTAGAGGTAGTACTCTGGAGGTGCATGTAGGGCTTGTAATCTGGTGGAGACAAACTGTGTTGTGAAATTCAGTATTATTGGGCAAAAGTTAGAACAGTTTCCAATAATTTCTTGTTAAAACAATTTTTCTCCCTAAAATCACCCGTATTTTTATTAAAGACTAATTTACTTACTGTAGTAAGTCTAGTTGTAATTTGGTCCGATTGTTTGCATCAACACAACAAGAATAACTGTTAATTACATAAGCTATTTTTGTTTTTAAAAATATGCTTTGCTGGAATCTCATGGGAAAGTTTACTTTCAGGGCAAAGAAGCCAAGCCACACAGTTGCCATCAGGCTTTGCCTGCAATTCCTATAGAATTGGGGTGCATTCCTCAAGTTGAGCTTCCTACAGGTGTCTTGGGATTTCTTTCATGCCATCTCTCAGGAAAACAACCTTCGTTCCTTACCTGGAAAGACTGCCATGAACCACATGACCAAGCAAGGTACCAGGTTATTTATCTAAGGGGCTTATCAGCTCCAAAGTGATCTTTATTCCTTAGAGCTCTCTGGTGACATCCAGAGTCCTGGCATGTCTCTCTTCCAGATGTGATATTTCAGCCAAGTTTTGGTTAATAAAACTATAATTGGAAACTGACTTATGTCCTGTTATGAAGAAATCAGACTTTTATTGGATTCATGCAAACATATTACTATGAGAATAATAATTACCAAAACTATAATTATTTTTAGTTCATCTAGTCCTATAATCAACTTCTTTTTCTCCTGATTTTTCTTGCCAGCATTTCTGTAAATTTAGATACTCAGTAGAGTTCTAATAATTTTTATCCAATTTGAGGGGATGATCTGAAAGTTTATTCTTAGAGATATGTAGCTTAAAATAAATCAGAGTCCTTTCTATGGATCCCTCAGGAGATGTAATATTTTTTTTAAATGTATGATAGCAAAACAGTGACTGTCTCCAAATGAGAAGAAATTTAAAATGATATGGTTATTGATTTGATTATAATGTAAATAACATGGCATCCTGTCCTTTCTGTAAACACAATATTTCACAGTATTATAACTTATAACAATAACTTGTAAATGAAAGCATATTAGAATATATTCAATATGCATATGTAAATAGAATATAATTATTATTTCTTTTTTTGACAGAGCTTCCCATATACCTTAAGTATAAAATTTCCATCATAAGAAGAGAAAGCACATCTTAAATCGGAGGGACCCCCCCCCCCCCACCGAGTGCACAAATTTTGTGCACCGGGCCTCTAGTATATATATAAACTTTGCTTTTGGGCAAATACAGGAAAAACCTTTTTTTCCCCCTTACTTTCAGAAGTTGGCTTGTTTTTCCTCTGGAAAACATACTCACATTCCTAAGAAGCATAACTGAGATAGTGAATTCCTTCGCTGAGAAATAGTTCCCTTGAACTTGGAAATCCCAAGTGAGCTCCAATGACTTATTGCAGTTACTTTCATTTTCTTACTCTTAGTTTTCAAGGGTTCCATTGTGTTTTGTTACATTCCTGGTTCCTCACAGAGGGAACCACTTGCTGGGACTGACCAGCTGACCATGAGCGATGGATGAATAGATTACTCTGACACATGTTTTTTGAAAGAGAAGGCTATGGAGCTATTTGGCTTTAGGGACTAAGCAGCCTTGATTGCCTGACTCGCTTAGGCGTTTATTGTAACAACAGCATGAACTAAAATTAACCTCTAGATACAATCAGCAGGGTAAGCATCCCAGTGAAAACACATGTGTCTGTAGTGTCCTTTAAGCAAGGACGTGTCTAAGTAAACTTCCCGGACTCAGACTTGTTTGGAAATGTCAAGGCAGGGGCAGGTGCTTCAGCAACTCCTGTCCCATGCCTCCCCACAACTATTGGGCATGTAGAAAACTTTCTGAGAAGAAAAATGGGTCTGACCTAGTTTGTCAGGTAAAAATCATTTCTGACCATCACTTGTTGGAGCAATACAAACTCTAAGGGAAATTCCACGTGCAACAGGTGATACAGCAATGCAGGCTAATTGGCCTAGAGTAGATATGATGGTCTATTGGTCAAACATAGATGGTCTTTATTCATTCATTCTGGTCTTGTGGTTTCTCCTCTGAAATTACTTGAATGTTCTGAGAGTATCAGGAGGGAGGAGAGAATGAAAATAAAGTGGCTTCTCAATGTTATTTTGCATCTCACCAAAAATATTTACCAAACGTAATTGCTGCCATTTTGTACTAAGACATAACATCTATTTTCAGCACCAAGCAACATATTTATAAGTACAACTTGGAATGATAGAATGCATCTGTTTTAGGACTGATTATGTACAAAAAGCATAGATACCTCAGGAGGGAAATTTCAAAGTACTGAATTTTTAAAGTTCTTATGATTTCAAATACTTTGATAATGATTTTTCTTCCTAATTACTTATGTGAATCAGTAACTACTTTCTTCATTGAACCATATCCTTTTTAAGTTGGAGGTGTGGATTCTACTCTCTGGGATGGTATCAGTATGGCAGGAGAGAAGTATGCTTGTGAAATGAAGAGTCAAAGCCAGACTTTGTTAAACTGTACAGACTGTACCCTTCTGACAAAGACCAAACTATCGACCACTTTTGTGTGTTGCCTTCATATTTTAAACTTGCATCGTTTTTTGTTGTTGTTTACTTCTAAAAGAGATAAATTATCATTATTCTATGTGAAGAGACTGTCTCCTATATGGTTAATGGTCAGGACCAAAACCCTTCAGTACAATAAAGAGTTTATTAACATAAAAATTGTGAGTATGTATATATATATATGTATATATGTACATATATACATATATATAAATTGTGTGTATGTACATATATATATTCAAATAATTAAAATATAAATACATCAATAAAAGAGACACAATCCTACTCCATGAGTTATTTTTTAGGAGTCATTTTGCATTTACTTTATTTCTAATGTTAGAAATGGATCTCAGTAGCTTAATTCCATGATTATAAGATCATCTATGAATAATTTGCTCAAGAAATACATTTAAAATGAAAGAAAATTCCATTTCTAAAGCTTTTCAGTTGATTTTAACTTTGCTCATTATTAACAAAATTTAGATACAATGATCATTAAGAAATAATCTACACATTGCCCAATATATGCATGTAAACATTTGAAATATAAATCATTAAATAAGAAAACAGGATGATGATGATGATGATGGTGGTGGTGGTGATGATGAAGAAGAAGTTAAATGGGAGATCTCTGATGGTTGTGACTTCAACAAGTTTTCTAAAAGACAGAATTCACTCTAATGAAAGAACATTACCGATATATTCCATGGTCTTATGAAACATAATTCTCAGCATCAGGTCTAACTTGAAAGAACAACATCACCTAAAACTTCATCAAGAGTAAGTTACAAACAAAATATTTCTGATAACATATTTGCTATTTTTTACTGCATTATAAAATTAAGGCACTGTGAATCAAACAAAAAGAAATTTGCTGGTATAGAATTTTTATATAAAATGCATATAACCTCTATATAAAAATACAGTATAGAAACTTTATTTAATATTTTAATAGCATCATTAGCAAGCTAACTTCTCTTCTCTGCTTATTCCATGCCCAGCTACTGTCATTAATCTGAATCGCTTTATTACAGAAATTGCACTACATATGTACAAACATTTTCAAACACTACACTAAATATGTATTTAGCTTTTACTAATTAACCTTTCTATGTCTCTATATATTTCCTCCATCAAAGAACTAAAAAAATTATAGGTCTAATTTGTTCATTTTCATTTTTGTGCTGTGTTCTATTGTGTCCACATTCCATGATTTATTTGTCCATTTTATAACTAGTGGGCTTTTATATAATTCCTCAATTGGAGCGTTTACATGACTTCTCAATTTCAGCTATTAAGAACAGTAGTAAGATGCAGATTTTTGCATGTATATTCTGTCACACATGTATGAATAATTCTCCAGTATATCAAGAAGGAGTACAATTAATGGGTCTTAGGATATGCATCTTCACCTTAAATGCATAATGCCATACTCTTGAACAAAGTTGTTTTACCAATACATACCAGTAATCCAAGAAATATAGTATGAAAATTCCTACTATTTAGATCCTTTCCAATATTAGAAGCATCACAAACATTAAGACATTTATATTTATATAACATATTATTACACTTAACCTTTACAATTATTTTTCAATTATAATTTCAAACTTCTCTTTAGTTAGAAAAATTTGTGTTACTTTTTTTATTTTGGTAACTGTAATTATATATACAGTTATTCATATTGCATTGTATCTTATTTATACATTTATTAATATTTCATTTTAGACTTTTAACCATATTTCATCAGTTGTCAAATACTCTATTGTTACCAAAAACTGTTAATACACTGGAGACATGCCTTTAGTCAAATATTATGTCATATCACTTTAAGAAAATATAGTTTACTTAAAGCATGTTGTACGGAAATGCTAGTGCTGTTTAACAAACCCTGATATAAAGAAATGCTGAAGGTTTTCTATTAAGATATTTTCCCATATAATGCACAAGGTTTTTTCAAATTCTGTCTATAAAGTTAAACTTGCGATTTTCTCAGGGAATGTAAGTGCCACAGTAGTCTCAAGGCGATCTGTCTTAGCTTGCTGTTTCCAAAAATTATAAGAAAAGAGTGGCCTGAGGGAAAGGTAGCTGACAACACTATAACAAGCATCATGATTTGATATGTCTCTACCTTAGTGGAGTTCCAAATTGCA
>NW_005358943.1:6861875-6867135 GCF_000412655.1 Myotis brandtii | reverse complement strand
TTACCAACAGTTGAATGATTCTGGCCAGAGCCAAGCTGGTGAGGATGAAATCAGCTGAGGAAACTTTCCCAGTCCTGAACCATTCGATGCAGTTCACCAGTCCGATGAATCCATTTCCTAGCACTCCTAAGATGAATATTCCTGTTGCCACAACTAGAATGGAGACCTTTATTGCAATTGACATTGTTATAAGAATGTTTCTAATGTTGTGCCTCAATGAAAGCTTTATAGTGAAATAGTTGCAGATGGACATCCATTTATGATGCTTTCCATAAATATTTTTACCATAATTCCAGAAAGTACATCCAAAATTCTGCTTTGTGATACAGTCCAAGAGATCTTCATGAAAGAATAGTTCATTCCAATTGTATTGTAATTCCAGTGCTAACCTGAACAGTTTTCTTAAGACACGCACATTTCATGAATACCTGTAGTATTCCTTATAGTCAGCTACTATATAAACATAAATGTTGTCAACTTATCTAGATACCGGCTGCAAATTTTCATTTGTGCCACTGACTAAATGGATGAGGTAAAATATGTAAACATGCAAATATGAGAGAGATTATTTTCCACATATTTGTATTTATATCTCCTTGGAACATAAACCTAAATGCAAATATTTAAAATTTTGAATAGTAATTGCTAGGAGGAAAGCTTTTATATAATTCTGTTATTGTTTGTTACTTAACAATAAGATCCTTGTATATATGAAGCATTTTTGTTGATGCAATTTAATTTACATAAATAATTTATTGCAATTATTTCTAGTTTAAAGACCACACCCAAGTCCCAGAACATAGAACTAAAAATAATCATGGAGAAATATTATTAAAGCTAAAGCAGAAGTTATAAGCAAAATATACCAGGAATATACGTAAAGCAGCTACAAATGCTACAATGCAAAATTGACTATGGCTTTATGAAGACAGGAATATTTAGTGGGAACTTGAATTATTTAGAAGTTATGAAGAAATACAGAAATAAATTCAAGACTGATGTAAGGGCATGTGAAATATTCAGTGACATGAGCAAATATGACACCCTTCTAAGCAGAGGAACTTTTTTTGTTTTACAGTATCTTATTTGCTTTTCAACTGAAAGGTTTCTAAGTGCTCTCCAATATCCGTGTTCTAAACGAAATGTCTTGATCTACTTTGTAGCCAATAGAGTGACTATGTTCTTCAGACTCTCTTACAGATGGTGTGGGAACGTGAATGATGTGGATCAATGTTTTGCGAAAGAAAATTAAGTGCACCATTTACAGGCCCGCACCCAAATTACCTCCCACACGTGCCCCCCCATACATCTTTCTCCTCCCTGCTGTCGGCAATGCCATGATTCCAAGACAATCGTGGAAGCAACTTGTGTAAGATGGCATGTTTGTGATCAGCCTTCTTCCCTGGATAACAGCATAGAGGAGGCTCCACAGATATGTCAGGACTGTTTACAAAGAAATTGGAAATTTAGACTATGTATGAGTCACTGTATTTTTGAAGCCTATTGACAACCGCTGTTCATTCACCCAGTCTAAGGCAGTAATTGGAACCGAGCACATGCAGATTAGTTAAGGAGCACTTGAATGGTGAAGAAACAGAACCAGAAAATCTATGCCACCTGCTGATTTTGTGATGGTTTTGATTTCATTGGTTTTCTAGATCTAATGTGGTTTATTCATGTATTTATTTAATATTTAGAACATCATTTTCTCCAACTATTCCATGAGCTGGGTTTTATTTCCTTGCGACTTAGCAGGAAACAGGAAAGACATTATCCCAACTAATAGGCCCAGTGCATGAAAATCGTGCACATGGGGGGGCAGGGGTTTCTCAGCCTGGCCTGCACCCTCTCCAATCTGGGACCCCTTAGGGGATGTCCGACTGCCAGTTTAGGCCTGATTGGGCCTAAACTGGTTGTTGAACATCCCTCTTACAATCTGGGTCTGCTGGCTCTTAACCGCCACCCTCCTGCCTGCCTGATCGCCCCTAACCACTCTGTCTGCCTGCCTGATTGCACCCAACTGCCTCTACCTCAACACCGCCACTGTGGCTTTGTCCAGAAGGACGTCCGGAAGACATCCACTCTATATGGTCTAATTAGCATATTACTCTTTTATTAATATAGATCTTCTACTGGGCAGAAAGGTGATAAAAAATGAATAAATCAGATGTTTCATATATATACATGAAGGTATAGATATTATTGTTAAAATATCATAATACTACCATTTCAGGTTTTGAACAAGGTTACACTTTTCTTTCTTTTTTAACTTTTTTTCTTTTTTTATTGTTTAAAGTATTACATATGTCTCCTTTTTCCCCAATTAACCCCCCCCCCCCCCGCCTCTCCCCCTCCTTCCACTTCCCAGGACAAGCCCCCCACCCCAGTGTCTGTGTCCATTGATTATGCTAATATGCATGCAGGGGAGGGGGCGGGTAAGAGATCAACCAAAGGACTTAAACATTTCTTTCTTATAATAGAACTTGCTACCAATATGTCAACACACTTTCAGTTTCATCATTTTCCACAAGATTATAATAATGACAGATATGAAAGGCATTTTTAATAATTATTGCATGGACATCATATGTATCAATTTTCATGTGTGCACAAAGGTCATTGACTTATGTACCACAATTAAATACTACATTTATTTTGAGTATATATTTAATATAGGAAAAATTTCACCCTTTTTCTCTGAAATTTAAAAGGAATGTTTAGTTAGCAAGATGTAGAAGAACTGGCAATTCAGAAACCAAAAAATGGTTTAGGGTAAACTAAATAAATTAACACCAGTTTTCCATTTTTTGTTGTTAATCCTCACCAAAGATATCTTTCCATTGATTTTTAGAGACAGAGGAAATGTGGGAAGGAGTCAGAGAGAAAGAATCATCTCTGTAAGAGAGATACATCAATTGCTTGCCTCCGGCACACACCCCAACCGGGGCTGGGGATGGAGCCTCCAACGTGGCCTTGGAATCAGCATGTTTGGAAACAGCATAGAATAAATGCTGCTGTCTCTCTGGTAACCAGGATTTACAAGTGCAGGAATCAAGGGGTGAAAATGTGAGCATCACCAATCACTATTGCCCTAATAACACCGGAGCAAAATGTCTTTTTCATTTTTTTATGGCCTTGTGTTTTGCTGGCCTGTAGGTCATGGTACCAAGGAAGAAACATTTCTACTAGGGGAAATAGCATTGATTTTATCAAATGGGATTTTAAGATTGCCATCCAGCCACTTTGTACTCCTTAGGCCACTGAGTCAACAGGAAAGAAGGGAGCTACCGTGCTGGCTGGGGTAATTGATCTTGGCTCCAAAGGGGAAATTGAACACCACTCCCTTAGGTGTCCTATGATTTGTGTTGGAAACAATCATTTGTTCTTCTTCTGTAAATCAGCTTCTATGGGGAAACTAAATAAAATACATAACGTGTTCATGAATTGATAGAATTAACATCATTAAAATGTCCATACTACCCAAAGCAATTTATAGATTCAATGCAATACCCATTAAAATAATAATGGCATATTTCACAGACCTAGAAAAAACTCTCCAAAAATTTATCTGGAATAAAAACAGACCCCGAATAGCCACAACAATCCTGAGAAAGAAGAACAAAGTTGGAGGGATCACAATACCAGATATCAAACTATATTACAAGGCCACGGTTCTCAAAACTGCCTGGTCTGGTACTGGCACAAGACCAGACATATAGACCAATGGAACAGAACAGAGAACCCAGAAATAGACCCAAGCCATTATGCTCAATTAATATTTGACAAAGGAGGCAAGAGCATACAATGGAGTCAAGACAGTCTCTTCTAATATAGGAAAAATATAGGAAAATTTAATATAGGAAAAATTTGACCCCTTTTTCTGCCTGCCTGATTACCCCCAAATGCCTCTACCTCAGCCCCGCCACTGTGGCTTTGTCCAGAAGGACGTCCGGAAGACATCCAGTCTATATGGTCTAATTAGCATATTACCCTTTTATTAATATAGCTAGTCTACTGGGCAGACAGGTGATAAAAAAAACAATGGTACTGGGGAAATTGGTCAAATACAATGCAAAAAAATGAAACTAGATCACCAACGTAACCCATGCACAAAAATAAACTCAAAATGTTTAAAGGACTTAAATGTAAGATGAGAAACCATAAAAATCTTAGAAGACTCCATAGCAGCAAAATATCAGACATTTGTCATAGCAATATCTTTACCAATACAGCTCCTAGAGCAATGGAAACTAAGGAGAAAGTAAACAAATGGGACTACATCAAAATAAAAAGCTTCTGCACAGCAAAAGAAACTATCAACAAAACAATAATAAAGCCCACTGCATGGGAGAACATATTTGCCAAAGCTATCTCCGATAGGGGTTTAATCTCCAAAATTTACAGAAAACTCATACAACTCAACAAAAGTAAAATAAACAATCCAATCAAAAAATGTGCAAAGGACCTAAATTGATACTTTTTGAAAGAGGACATACAGAAGGCCTAGAAACATATGAAAACATGCTCAAAGTCACTAATCATCTGAGAGATGCAAATCAAAACAATAATGTGGTACCATCTCAAACCTGTCAGAATGACTATCACCAACAAATCAACAAACAACAAGTGCTGGCAAGGATGTGGAGAAAAAGGAACCCTCATGCACTGCTGGTGGGAATGCAGACTGGTGCAGCCACTGTGGAACACAGTATGGAGTTTCCTCAAAAAAGTTAAAAATGGAACTTCCATTTGACCCAGTGATCCCACTTCTAGGACTATATGCCAAGAAACCAGAAACATCAATCAGAAAGGATATATTCACCCCTATGTTCATAGCAGCACAATTTCCTAAGATTAGGAAACAATCTAAGTGACCATCAGCAGATGAGTGGATTAAAAAACTGTGGTACACCTACACAAATGAATACTATGCTGCTGTAAAAAAGGAACTTTTACCATTTGCAACAGCATGGATAGAACTGGAGGGCATTATGTTAAGTGCAATAAACCAGTCAGAGAAAGATAAATATCACATGATCTCATTCATATGTGGGATATAATGAACAACATAAGCTGATGAACAAACATAGATCCAGAGACAAGGTAACACTGAACAGACCGTCCAACCTCTGAGAGAAGGCGGGGGAAGGGGGAAGGGGTTAGAGATCAACCAAAGGACTTCTATGCATGCATATTAGCATAACCAATGGACACAGACACTGGGGCAGTGGGGACTTGTCCTGGGGGGTGGGGGTGAGTG
>NW_005358943.1:6857800-6861736 GCF_000412655.1 Myotis brandtii | reverse complement strand
AGGGGGAAAAAGGAGACATATGTAATACTTTAAACAATCTATATAATAAAAGCCTAAGCGACTGTTATGGTGGAACAACCAGAACGACCGGTCACTATGATGTGCACTGACCACCAGAGGGCAGACGCTTAATGCAAGTGCTCTTCTTCATCCTCTGATTCCAGCTGGCACCCCTCCAGCCACAGAAACCCGGGCTCACGGCTGGCAAGCACAGCAGCGGTGGGGGGAGCCTGTCCTGCCTCCACAGCAGTGCTAAGGAGCAGCAATCCAAGCAGTAAGGAGCAGCGAGCAGGTGGGCAGTAAGGAGTGAGGGGTCCTGAACTGCAAGATGGATGTCCGCCTGCAGGCTTAAAGGGGGAGCAAGCCTAAACCAGCAATCAGACATCCCTTGAGAGGTCCCAGACTGCTAGAGGGCATAGGCAGGGCTGAGGACCTCCCCAATGCAGAATTTTGTGCACCATGCCTCTAGTAAAAAAAAATTAAAAAAATACATAACAACAAACTCTTAAAGAAAGAACTTTCATTTTTATTAGTATCAATAATGAAATGTATTAACACCCTTCTTTTCCAAAACTTTGGTCACAAAAAAGATATATTCATGGACCAGTTATACTCCAGTAATTTGAGAGAAACTTGTAATGGATGTCACATTGTGAGATTTCATTTGATGGCAGCCTGTCTACAACTGCGCCATTACCACAGGCTTTCATTATAGGGAAAGTTAAGGAGGAGAACTTGCTCTCAAAATGTATTCAAGAACGCAGCTGCTGCCAAGGCAGAGGGATCCGCAGCCATGCTCCAACACCACCTCCCCAAACACACACACCACTTATCACCCCTCCTACCCTCACCTGGGTGCCTCAGTAGATGAGGAGAGCCCTCCCAGCTGCTCAGGTTCCCGATCCCTTGAGCTGGAGTGAGAGTGCAGCTTGGGCTGCTTGAGGGGCAGCTTGGAGAAGGAGGAGGACTAGGAGTTGGATGACAATGAGGAGCTGGAGAAAGAAGAGGAGGAGGAGGAGATGAAAGAGGAAGTGGAGGAGAAAGAAGAGGAAGAGATGAACTACTTCTCGCTGAGGCTGGAGGGGTGCCAGCCGGAATCAGAGGATGAGGATGAGCACCTAATTAATCTCTCTGAGCTGACCCCATACATGTTGTGTTCCATTTGCAAAGGTTACTTAACAGATGCAACTACAAATACAGAATGTCTTTCATCCATGTTGTAAAAGCTGCATTGTAAGACATTTTCACTATAGCAACAGGTGCCCAGAAAGCAACATAGTAGTGCATCAGACACAACCTCTTTATAACATAAGGTTGGACCAACAGTTACAAGACAGAGTGGACAAATTAGTGATCAACCTACAGAAAGGAGAAAAAAAGCAAGTGCATGAGTTTATATATATATATAAAGAGGTAATGTGCAAATTAGGCCGGGACACCGTAACGGTTCATGATCTGACAGGAGGAGTTTGGGCACGCAGGTGAGGCTCTGAGCAGAGACGGAGACAGAAATGGGGGCTGGCCTAGCCACTGGGCAGCAGCTCGGTCCAGCCTTCCAGAGCTGGAGCAGACACGGACAGGGACGTAGGGGCCAGCCCACAGCCTCCGCAGTTGAGCACAGGCTGGGAGAGGAGAGGGCGAGACCTCCTGCAGCCTCCATGGCTGATCACAGGTCCAGAGAGGAAAGGGCAGGCTGTCCGAATCCTCCCCGGCCAACCACAGGCCCTGAGAGAAAAGGGTGGGCCCGCCTGCAGCCTCCATGGCCGAGCACAGGCCCGGAGTAAAATGTTGACAGCAAGTCCTTTCAGTACAATTGGGGCATTAGAGGCCCACAGAATGATATTTCCTTTTCTATGAAACACATAACTCTGACACACTATTTACAATTAAATAAGTTCCATATATTTTGATATTTTACAGCCCTGGAAAGTTACATATAATGATCAGCAAAGTGAGAAGATGAAAAGAATTTTTAGGCTTTTAAAGATGTAACTAATTTTTTTTTTAAATTGTTTTTTGCTTAAAGTATTACAAAGGGTATTACATATGTGTCCTTTTTTTTCCCTGCCCTTGACAATCCCCTGGCCTCCCCTACCCCCCAGTGTCTTATGTCCATTGGTTATGCTTATATGCATGCATACAAGTCCTTCGGTTGATCTCTTACCCCCTTCCCTCCTGCCCCCCAACCCTCCCCAGCCTTCCCGCTGCAGTTTGACAATCAGTTTGAGGCAGCTCTGCCTCTGTATCTATTATTGTTCAAGAGTTTGTAATGGTCTCTATTATCCATGAATGAGTGAGATCATGTGGTATTTTTCCTTCATTGACTGGCTTGTTTCACTTAGCATAATGCTCTCCAGCTCCATCCATGCCGTTGCAAATTGTAAGAGTTCCTTCTTTTTTACAGCAGCATAGTATTCCATCGTGTAGATGTACCACAGTTTTCTAATCCATTCATCTACTGATGGGCACTTAGGCTGTTTCCAGATCTTAGCTATGGTGAATTGTGCTGCTATGAACATATGGGTGCACATATCCTTTCTGATTGGTGTTTCTGGTTTCTTGGGATATATTCCTAGAAGTGGGATCACAGGGTCAAATGAGAGTTCCATTTTTAGTTTTTTGAGGAAACTCCATACTGTCTTCCATAGTGGCTGCACCAGTCTGCATTCCCACCAGCAGTGCACGAGTGTTCCTTTTTCTCCAAGATGTAACTAATTTCTGTCTAGAAGACAAACTAATTCAAAAAGTGATAGTTTTATTGTCCTATAGGCCATTAGCCAGATTGTATCTAATTTAGCAGTTTTACTTCAGGCTTTCATCTTTGGAAATCTCCTTTGAACAGCATTATCATCCTGCCAGTCCCTTCACTGAGTTAAACAGGACTTTTACATCTGCTATTATATATTTGAATAAGAATTATGTATTTAGTCCTAACCAGTTTGGCTCAGTGGATAGAGAGCATCGGCTTGCGAACTGAAGGGTCCCGGGTTCGATTCCGGTCAAAGACATGTACCTTGGTTGCGGGCACATCCCCAATAAGGGGGTGTGCAGGAGGCAGCTGATCGATGTTTCTCTCTCATTGATGTTTCTAACTCTCTATTCCTCTCCCTTACTCTCTGTAAAAAAATCAATAAAATATATATTTTTTTTAAAAAAATGTATTTAACACATGCAAAATTTTGTTTTGACACAATAAAACAAAAGATCATTTGATTCTTCCCTGGAATACAGAAAAGCACAAACTTGAATCATTGGTGTGGCTTAGGCTAATTTTCCAAATATTGTTAATAAAATTCATGTAGGGATCTTCACAGAGCCAACAATTCTCTTTCAGGACTACATATTCAGCATCTCCAAGGAGGAGGCCTATTATCCTGTGTTTTGTTTTGTTTTTTAATACTCACCAGAGGATATTTTTTCACTGATTTTTAGGGAGAGTGGACCAGAGGGAGAGTGAGAGGGAGAAGGAGAGGGAGAAGGAGAGAGAGAGAAGGAGAGGGAGAAGGTGAGGGAGAGGGAGACGGGGGGAGAGAGAGGGCAGGCCCTCGCCAGCAGGCCCACCTCTCCACATGAGCTGCAGAGGAAACACCTTTTCTAACCGCTCACTGGCTAAGCTCCCCTTACGATACTCACAGTGCTCTTGATAACTTGCTTAATAAGAATGCAAGAAGGTGATCTAGGGTTTTTTTTACCTCACTCCTGAAGGAAAAAATGAAGGTCTGCTGCTACAGGGGCTAAGAAATGTCATATCCTGCCCTAGCCAGTTTTGCTCAGTGGATAGAGCCTCAGCCTGTGGACCGCAGGGTCCGGGTTCGATTCTGATCAAGGGCATGTACCTAGGTTTCAGGCTCCTCCCTGGCTGGGGCCCAGGTCAGGGCTCATGCAGGAGACAACCAATCGAAATTTCCCTCTCACATTGATGTTTCTCTCTGTCTT
>NW_005358943.1:6853184-6857540 GCF_000412655.1 Myotis brandtii | reverse complement strand
AAGGAAGGAAGGAAGGAAGGAAGGAAGAGAAAGAAAGAAAGAAAGAAAGAAAGAAAGAAAGAAAGAAAGAAAGAAAGAAAGAAAGAAAGAAAGAAAGAGGTGAAGGGACTGGAGCCTGTGTTGATGAAAACACCTTGGCAGCTGTGGTGGCAGGCAGTGGCACCAGCAGTGTGGTGATGGGGGTGGCACCTTCTCCTGATCAGCCAGGTTGCCTCCTGCAGAGGGAGGCCTACTGACAGCTTAGGCCTGCAGGGAATGGGCCTAAGCCATCAATAGGACATCCCCTGAGGGCTCCCAGACTGTGAGAGGGGGCAGGGTGGCCTGAGGTAATTCGTGCACTGGGCCTCTAGTAAAGAAAGAAGTATAGATGTACCTAAACCTGCTGTTTCACAAACAGCCCCTTCAAGAAAAGGAGGTCTAAGAAAGCCTTAGAATCAGTGTTTCAGATTCCACATGAACTGAGAGGTCTTTATTACTAGAATTCATTGGTGATAATGAAGGCACAGGATATTTTAAGCCATTGGAAAAGAAGTTTATCCAAGTTTCAGGAGAAGCAACTCTTGGGCATATAGAAAAATTTCTTAGAAGATAAATAGGTCTTGATCTGGCTTGTCAGGTAGAAATCATTTCTGGCCATCACTTGTTGGAGCGATATCAAACTCTAAGGGAAATTCCATGTGCAACAGTGATGTAGCAATGTAAGCTCATTGGTCTAGAGCAGATCTGATGGTCCATGGGCCAAACATGAATGGTCTTCTAGTCCTTCATTCTGGTCTTGCAGTTTCTCCTCTGAAAATTACTTAAAGAGAGTATCAGGAGGAAGGAGAGGAACAAAATAAGGTGGCTTCTGCAGAATTGTGCTAAGACATAGCATCTATTTAGCACCAAGTATCATAATATTTATAAATACAATTTGGAATGATGGAATGCATCTGTTTTATTAGCGACTATATATAAATAGCATCTATAGCTCAGAGGGAAATTTCAAAGTACTGAATTTGTAAAGTTCTTGTGATTTCAAATACTTTGATAATGATTTTGCTTCCTAATCTTTGATGTAAATCAGTTACTACTTTCTTCATTGAGCCATATCCTTTTTAAGTTGGTGATGTGGATTCTGCTCTGAGATGGCATCAGTATTGCAGGAAAGAAGTATGCTTTTGAAATGAAGAATCAAAGCCAGAATTTGTTAAACTGTACAGACTGTACCCCTCCGACAAAGACCAGAAGTGTCGGCCACTTTTGTGTGTTGCCATCATATTTTAAATTTGCATTGTTTTTTGTTGTTTACTTCTAAAAGAGATAAATTATTATTATTCTGGGTAAAGAGACCCTCTCCTGTATGGTATATGGTCTGTACCATGAGCCTTCAATGTAATAAAGTCTTCATTAACATAAAAATACATATATTCAAATAACCAAAATATAAATACATCAATCAAAGAGACACAATCCTATTCCATGAGTTATTTTTTAGGAGTCATTTTGCATTTGCTTTATTTTTAATGTTAGAAATGGGTCTCAGTAGCTTAATTCCATGATTTTAAGATCATCTATAAATAATTCGCTCAATTAATACATTTAAAATTAAAGAATACCCCATATCTAAAGGTATTCACTTGACGTTAACTTCGCTATTTACTAAGACAATTTAGATACAATGATCTTGGAGAAATTATATACACATTGTCCAACTTATGTATATAAACATTTGAAATATAAATCACTAAATAAGAAATAGGATGCTGCTGCTGCTGCTGCTGATGATGATGATGATGATGACGATGATGATATGATGGCAGCTTAATGGGAGATCTCTAACTGATAGTTGTGACTTCATCCAGTTTTCTAAGACACAGAATTAACTGTAATGAAAGATCATTACCTATATGTCCTACAACCTTATGATTCATCATTCTCAGCATCCAGGCTAGCTTGAAAGAACAACTTCACCTAAAACTGCATCAAGCATAACTTAAAAACAATGTATTTGCTATTTTTTACTGCATTATAAAATTTACACACTGTGAGTCAAACAAATAGTACTTTGCTGTTATAGAATTTTCATATGGAATGTATATAACCTTTATATAAAAATACAGTATGTAAACTTTCTTATATATTTCAATAACATCATTAACAAGCAAAATTTTCTTGTCTTCATATTTATATGCCCCGCTACTGTGATTAGTCTGGATCACTTTATTACAGAAGTCAAAGTAGCACTACATATGTACAAACATACCCAAACACTACATTAAATATGTATTTTGCTTTTACAAATTTACCTTTCTATGTCTCTGTCTTTTTTTCTTTACTGAGAAACTAAGAAATTTAAAGATGTAATTTGTTCATTTTTGTATTATATTCTATTTTGTACATATGCCATAATTTATTTCTCCATTTTATAACTGATGGACATTTATATGACTCCTCAATTTTGGCTATTAAGAAGAGTAGTAACATGCACATTTTTGCATATATATTCTGTTACACATGTACAAAAAAATCTCTGGTATTAAAAAGAGGAATACCATTAGTGGGTCTTAGGGTATGCATCTTCACCTTAAATGCACAATGCCATATTCGTGTACAAAGTTGTTTTAGCAATGCATAATCCAAAAATATAATACAAAAATACCCATTGTTTCAGATCCTTTTCAACCTTAGTAGCATCATACTAATATAAATGGTTTTATCCTAGCCCTAGCTGGTTTGGCTCACTGGATAGTGCGTCGGACTGCAGACTGAAGGGTCCCAAGCTCAATTCCGGTCAAGAGCATGTGCCTTGGTTGCAGGCACATCCCCAGCGGTGGGTGTGCAGGAGGCAGCTGATCAATGCTTCTCTCTCATCGATGTTTCTAACTCTCTATCCCTCTCCCTTCCTCTCTGTAAAAAAATCAATAAAATATATATTTTTTTAAAATGGGTTTATACTACACTAGATGCCCGGTGCACAAAAATTCATGCACTGGGGAGGGGAGTCCTTCAGCCAGGCCTGCCCCCACTCACAGTGCAGGAGCCCTCAGGGAATGTCCTACTGAGGCCTGACAGGAAGCGGGCCTAAGCAACAGTCTAGCCTCTCTCTGTGAGAGGTGACAGGACCAATCAGGGGAAGGCGCTGCCCCCATCACCCCACTGCTGATGCTGCTGCCAGTACTACGGCTGCCTGCCCTCAGCCCTCGCAGCCGCCACAGCTTTGTCCAGAAGGACATCCAGAATTACGTCTGGAAGTACATTCAGCTGTCCTGTCTAATTAGCATATTATGCTTTTATTATTTTTTAATATATTTTATTGGTTTTTTACAGAGAGGAAGGGAGAGGGATAGAGAGTTAGAAACATCAATGAGAGAGAAACATCAATCAGCTGCCCCCTGCACACCCCCTACTGGGGAAGTGCCCACAACCAAGGTACATGCCCTTGACCGAAATCGAACCTGGGACCCTTCAATCTGCAGGCCGACACTCTATCCACATAGCCAGACCGGTTAGGGTGTATGCTTTTATTATTATAGACTAGAGGCCTGGTGCACAAATTCTTGCACAGGTGAGGTCCCGGTGGGTAAGGGGGCGCTGGGATGCAATGGGCCCTCCAGGCGGGCCTGGGATCCGGATGCATCATGCTGACATTCATGCTGGTTGTTGAGGAGCCACCTGGCCACTGCTTTTATATTGTTTCTTCCTTGCTGAGCATCTAGGGAGGGGAAGCGTCCACAGTGCCCAAGGCTGACTTCCAGGAGTCAGTGGCACTGGTTCATTTGTGCCTGGCCTGTTCTCCAGAGTTTGGACCTGCAGGACTACTGAGGGAGTGAGTGGCTGCTGCGGGGCTAGTGGGCTGCCAGGATGGGCCTCAGTTATTAAACATTTATCGGCACAACACTGACCACATTGGTGGTGGTCGTGGTCTTGTCAGAATGTGTTATATTATGCAGATGAAAATCTATTTAAACAGATTTGATGTAGATATTTTCAAAGATGGAAGAATTGTCCCTGTCAACTATTTTAGTTGATTCATATCTTCAGTGATTGTCATCATTGCAAAGTTTTCAGTCCCCATATGGATTGCTGGATATAATAGGTCATGCGCTGTCCCTGTCCTTTGTAGCCTTTGTTACCTTAAGGACTCTAGTTTTCCATTTATATGTTTAAGTACCAACCTTACCGGCTTAAAAATGTAAGCTTTTAACACTGCTCTCTCTGTTCCGTATCCTTCCGATAAAAAGTGGAGTTGGGTTGCAGCACAGGAGAGAAATTCAGAAGGGGAATATTGAAGTAATGACTACAGTAGGAGAAGAGGGAACCTGTTTCCCTGGCCACAGGCGTTGGCGCCCTGGACCACAGGGCTGGTAGCTTCTC
>NW_005358943.1:6845655-6853002 GCF_000412655.1 Myotis brandtii | reverse complement strand
TGTACACGTGTGTATGTGGAAATCTGCTGGGCAAGTCAAAACCATAGAAGAGTTGCCCCCTATCTCTTGAATCTTCCAGAGATATCCCCCACTTTTTTATTCTATCACTACTGGAGAGTCAGTATTTGCAGCCAGCCAGCCAGTGACTCTCTCAGTGTCTATTTCTGACTTCTTCTTTCCCTGTCTGTCTTCCAACCCCTAATCATATTTCCACCTGGATGCATCATTTTTACTCCCAATATGCTGTATAGAGAAGGAGTCAGGATGCTGTCTTCCCATGAATAGTACTCAGTAACAAACCAATTGCATTTTAGTTGGGCAATGCCCCTACCCACCCTTCAAATCCCTTCCACCATGCATTTCTGTTTCCCTTTTTGTTTGTTGGATTTTTCTGCTGCTCCTTCTCCTAACCCCACCACCCTTGGATCATAATGTAAAATTCTTTTACCATGTCAAGAAATTATTAAAAATACAGGTACTTTGAAAAAGAAATACAGGTACTTCTCCAATCACTGGCCGGGGGGGCAGGGCAGGGAAGAGTTGGCTGCTGGCGGCCCATGATCTACATGGCAGCATGTAGCGGCCAGGACCTGGTCTCATGGGGTTTTACCCATGCAGTTTGAATGATGCTCACGATCTACATAGCGGTCAGGGCCACCTCTTCCCTGCCCCGCCTGGCTTCTCTGATCACCGGCCAGGGGACGGGCAAAGCTGGCCCCAGTTCTCTGATCACGGGCTGGGGGCAGGGCAAATGCAGCCCCCAGGGCTGCCACCTGGGTTTCCGATAACCTTCAGTGGCAGGCAGCTTCTTCTGTCCTTCCCCTTTCGCCTCCCAGCATTGTGCCTATGTATGCAAATTAACTGCCATCTTTGTTGGCTGTTACCCGCCACCTTTCTTGGCAATTAATTTGCATATCGCCCTGATTAGCAATGGGAAGCATAGTGAAGGTACAGTCAATTACCGTGTTTGTCTATTATTACATAGGATTATATACTACATTTATTGTCAGCATATATTTAAGATCAGAAAATTTTTGACTCCTTTTCTCTGAAATTTAAAGGGAATGTTTAGGTAGCAAGGTGGAGAAGATGATTAGCAGTTCAGAGACCCAAACATGGTTTACGGTAAACTAAATAAATTGACATTATTTTTTTATTTTGTTATTTTTGTCATTGTTGTTGTTAATCTTTGCTGAAGATATTTTTTCCTTGATATTTAGAAAGTGTGGAAACATGGAAAGGAGACAGAGAGCGAGAAGCATCAATTTGAGAGAGACACCCAGACCCAAGCAAGGCAAGGGAATGAGCCTGCAACTGAGGTACCAGCCTGCAACCTAGGTACGTGCCCTTGGAATCAGCATGCAATAAATGGTGCTGTCTCTCCAGTAACCAGGATTCACACGTGCAGGAATCAAGGGGTGGAAATGTGTCACTACTCACTATTGCCCATAGTAACTCAGTAGCAAAATTTGTTTCCTCCTCCTATGACCTTATGTTCTGCTAGCCTGGAAGTCATTGTACAAAGTGAGGAACTGTTCTACCAGGAGATACAACAATGATTTTATCAAACTGGAAATAAGACTGCCACCTAGCCATTTTGTACTCCTTGGGCCTCTGAATAAACAGGAAAAAGGGAGATACTGTACTGGCTGGGGCAATTGATCTTGGCTCCCAAGGTGAAATTGAACACCATTCCCTTAAGTGTCCTAGGATGCATATTGGTAACAATCTGTGGTTTGTCTTCTATCAACCATCTTCTATGGGGAAACTAAATAAAACACATAACAACAAGCACTTCAAGAAAGCATTTTCATTTTTATTAGTGTCAATAAGGAAATGTATCCACACCCTTCTCTTCCCAAACTTTGGTCACAAAATAGATATATTCATGAACCAGTCACTCCCCAGTAATTTGAAAGAAACTGGTCATGGATGTCTCATGGTGACATTTTCGTTGATGGCAGCCTGCCCATTGCTTTGCCTTTACCACAGGCTTTCACTATAGGGAAAAGTTAAGGAGCAGAATTTGATCTCAAAATATATTCAAGAACGCGGCTGCTGCCTAGGAGGAGGGCACCACAGCGATGCTCTCCCATCCCCCACCCCTCTCCTCCACACACACACACAGCTCATTTTCTCTTCTGCCCTCACCCTGGTGCCCACAGAGGATGAGGAGGGTCCACCACCTTTGCCAGAGGCAGGAGCTCCTGGCTACTCATGTTCTTGGCCCCCTGAGGTGGAGTCAAGCACAACCTGGGCCGCTTGAGGGTCTCCTTCCGAGAGGAGGATGAGGAGTTGGAAGAGGATGAGGAGCTGGAGGAAAAAGAGGAGGAGGAGAAGGAAGAGATGAGCCACATCTCGCTGAGGCTGGAGGAGTGTGGAACAGAATCAAAAGATAAGGAAGAAGACTTAAGAGCACATTAATCCCTCTGAACTGACCCCATACATCTCGTGTTCTATTTGCGAAGTTTCCTTAACAGACGCAACTACAATTAAAGAATGTCTTAGTACATGTTGTATAACCTGCATTGTAAGACATTTTTACTATAGCAACCGGTGTCCAAAATGAAACACAGTAGTTCATGAGATACAACCTCTTTATAACACAAGGTTGTACTGACAGTTACAAGACATAGTGTGCAAATTAGTAATCAATCTAGAAGAAAGAGGGAAAAAGCAAATGCATGTGTTTATAAAGAAAGAGCTATAGAAGTTCCTCAACCTCCTTTTCTACAACTAGTCCCTTCAAGCAAAAGAAGATCTAAGAAAGCCTTAGAATCAGTGTTTCAGATTTCACCTGACCTTGATATGTCTTTATTACTAGAATTCATTGGTGCTAATGAAGGCATGGGATACTTTAAGTCAGCAGTTCTCAACGTGTGGGTCACAACCCCTTTGGCGGTCGAAAGACCCTTTCACAGGGGTCGCCTAAGACCATCCTGCATATCAGATATTTACATTACAATTCATAACAGTAGCAACATTACAGTTATGAAGTAGCAACAAAAATAATTTTATGGTTGGGTCACAACATGATGAACTGTATTTAAAGGGCCAGAATATTGAGAACCACTGCTTTAAGTGATTGGAAATAAAGTTTCTCCAAGTTTCAGGAAAAGCTGCTGGGACTGACCAGAAGACCCTGAGCAATGGATGAATATATTGCTCTGACACACATTTTTGTGGAAGAGAAGGCTAAGGGTTATTGGCTTTAGCAACTACGCAACCTGGATTGCCTGCCTCCTTAAGCTTTTATTGTAACAACAGCTTGAACTAAAATTAACCTCTAGATACAATCAAGCAGGGTAAGCATCCTTGAGAAATCACATGTGTCTGTAGTGTCCTTTAAACAAGGACGAGTCTAAGTAAACACTAGGGGCTCAGACTTGTTTGGAAAGTCAAGGCAGGAGCAGCCACCTTCTGCCAACTCCTTTCCCATCCCCCCCATCTCCCCCCCTTTTTGTTTTGCTGGCTGAAAAAGACAGATGAAGGTGGTGAACTTTCTGGTTTGGAATATCGGGTCAGCAAAGTGCATTTACTGCTTGAGTTCCAATTTTGTAGACTATAAGAAAAACAAAGAGAATTATAATGACAGCAATGGTTAGTCTAATTAAGAGGACAGGGTACTTACAAGTATTAAATCTATACTTCTAGCAAGGTGTAGGGACAGGATTATAAAGGGGAAGGGACTAGGGTGAGGAATGTAGCTATGTGTAGGCCTGGGGTCTGTAGACCTCAGCTATTGTCTGGTGATGAGATGATGTTGACAAGATAATGCTTTGACTTCTGGTGGGCCAGTTTGACCATACTTACCGGTTCCACTTGCTGGACTCACTACTGAGTTATCTCACTAATTACTTCATAGAGGCCTTGAAAAGAAAACTTTAAGAAAAAGTTAACCACATATATATATATATATGTGTGTGTGTGTGTGTATGTGTGTTCTCAGATTTAAAATAATATGATTACTTTTCAGATTAATTCCTGTACTCTATCTATTAGATTAATTATTCAGTATACTTATACCGTAGGTCCTTGGGTTATGTGGGAGATCCATTCCTACAGTGCGATGTAACGCAATTTTTGATGTAAGTCAGAACCAACCTACATAAGCACCTACATCACACACATGGAGCACACACAGCAGAAATGAAGTGAAACAGTAAAAAAAAAAATTCCAGACCTTTACTTGTGTTAAATAAATAATAAAAAACATGAAGCACATATGTACATACGTCAAAATGACGGAACTATTTTTTTTATATAAATAAATGGTAGATGGCGATGTAACCACGAAACAAGGTACGTCGAGTCCAATGTACCCCGAGGACTGCCGGCAATGCCTTTTTAGATTTCTCTTTATAAACCTTCTATGACTTTTATAAATATTCTTATAACTTTTACAATTATTCTTTTTTCCTACTCTATTTTTTTCTTGCTGTTATATTCATTTCTTTATATCCCTTCTTACAATTTTTACTTCCTCAACTCTAGTTCTCCTATATTTGTACAGACCCTCGTATAACTTGCAAAGGTATGTATAACTTGCAATACCTTCTGTAACATACACATACCCTTATAGTTTGTCTACTTCACTTTCTTTTCCCTTGATCTCTATACCTTCTATTACATGAAAACTATAAATTCCTTCTAATTAGCTTGAGGAAAGGTTAGTTCTACACAGGCTCCTCTATTCCCAGCTTCAGAGCATTTGGAGTGATGAAAAGTTTGTCTCAGAGTTCTATCTATTTCTCCTCTAGTTGGCCTAGCATCCTTGCTCTGCAAATGTCTGTCTAACTGCCTACTATATCCCCTCAAGGATCTTGGCTCTGAATTCTTTCAGGGAAAGAGGATGCTGGATTTCTTCTGTAACTGCTTCATGCTGAGGCAGGTCGAAGGTTTCTCTCAGAGCCAAGAGATCCTTGCTCTCTGTCAGAGGGACAATGAGGCCTGGGCACAGAGGGGGTGGGAATGGTGCCTAGAAGTAGTACTTCTTAGGTGCATGTAGGGCTCGTAATCTGGTGGAGACAAACTGTGATATAAAATTCAGTATTATTGGGCAAAAGTTAGAACAGTTTCTAATAATTTCCTGTTGACGCAATTTTTCTTCCTAAAATCACCCGTATTTTTATTAAAGACTAATTTACTTACTGTAGTAAGTCTAGTTGTAATTTGGTCCGATTGTTTGCATCAACACAACAAGAATAACTGTTAATTACATAAGCTATTTTTGTTTTTAAAAATATGCTTTGCTGGAATCTCATGGGAAAGTTTACTTTCAGGGCAAAGAAGCCAAGCCACACAGTTGCCATCAGGCTTTGCCTGCAATTCCTATAGAATTGGGGTGCATTCCTCAAGTTGAGCTTCCTACAGGTGTCTTGGGATTTCTTTCATGCCATCTCTCAGGAAAACAACCTTCGTTCCTTACCTGGAAAGACTGCCATGAACCACATGACCAAGCAAGGTACCAGGTTATTTATCTAAGGGGCTTATCAGCTCCAAAGTGATCTTTATTCCTTAGAGCTCTCTGGTGACATCCAGAGTCCTGGCATGTCTCTCTTCCAGATGTGATATTTCAGCCAAGTTTTGGTTAATAAAACTATAATTGGAAACTGACTTATGTCCTGTTATGAAGAAATCAGACTTTTATTGGATTCATGCAAACATATTACTATGAGAATAATAATTACCAAAACTATAATTATTTTTAGTTCATCTAGTCCTATAATCAACTTCTTTTTCTCCTGATTTTTCTTGCCAGCATTTCTGTAAATTTAGATTCTCTGTAGAGTTCTAATGATTTTTATCCAATTTGAGGTGATGATCTGAAAGTTTATTCTTAGAGATACGTAGCTTAAAATAAATCAGAGTCCTTTCTATGGATCCCTCAGGAGATGTAACTTTTTTAAAATGTATTATAACAAAACAGTGACTGTCTCCAAATGAGAAGAAATTTAAAATGATATTTATTATAATGTAAATAACATGACATACTGTCCTTTCTGCAAAGCACAATATTTCATAATATTATAACTTGTGGGGAGCTGATATAGGGTTAAGCCTCAGACTGACCTGTTGGCAAAGTCACAAACAATTCCCAGCTTAGAGGGCACAGTATCTCTTAGCATAATTAGGCTTGACCTTATGAGGCTCTCTAGATCTTATCTGGGAAGCTAATGGGCTGAGGGAAGTGCAGGAAGTGGCCAAAACAAGTGAAACTCACAAGAACTGTGTAACTATGGAAACCACTACCTTGTTTACCTCTCACTATAAAATAAAGGCTCAGCTTGCCTTGAGATCTTTTTTGGGGGCCTCAGCCAGGCACAGGGAAGATCCACGGAGACTAAAGAGAGCTATGCTGATTATCTGAACACTGTCTCTGTGTAAATCGTTCTTCGCCGACTCCGTCCACACCTTTGGGAACCCCTGGACCCGCTGGGGCTGGACCCCAGCAATAACTTATAACAATAACTTGTAAATGAAAGCATATTAGAATATATTTAATATGCATATGTAAATAGAATATAATTATTATTTCTTTATTTGACAGAGCTTCCCATATACCTTAAGTATAAAATTTCCATCATAAGAAGAGTAAGCATATCTGAAATTTTAAACCCTGGGGAGGTAGTCAAACACATTATATTATTATTAAACAGTATTATTATTAAACAGTATTAAGTAATTTATTCCTTTAAAGTAATCAAGTTCCTGATTAACATAACATAACTTTTAATAATATCTACACTAATAAAAGAGAAAAATGGTAATTAGCGTACTACTGCTACCCTTCCCATTGGCTAATCAGCATATCCTTATGCAAATCAACTGCCAACTAAGATGGCGGTTAACCGCCAACAAAAGTGGCGGCTAATTTGCATACGCCCAGGCAAAAGCGGAAGGACTGAAGAATGGTGATCGGCAACCCAGGCGGCAGGCAAGAACTAGGGGGTGGGCAAAGGCCGCCTTTCCCCACCCCACAGCCGGCAGGCAAGAACTAGGGGGTGGGCAAAGGCCGCCTTTCCCCACCCCACAGCCGGTGATCGCCATTGGAAAGCCAGGCAGCAAACCCGACCCCAGGGGCTGGGATTGCCAGCTGGCCTGTGCCGAGCAATGGTGGCGATCGGAGGCATGAGGGCTGGGGCGCAGGCCAGGCGGCAACCCCAGACCCCCCAGGGCCTGGGGTTGTCCGCTGGCCTGTGCCCAGGATCGCCATGGCATCGGAGGGTGGGAGGGCCCAGGCGCAGGCCAGGAGGCAACCCCGGACCCCACTGGGGCCGGGGTTGTCAGACATCCTTCTGGTAGCCAGGGAGCCCTCGGGGGATGGGCCTAAGTCAACAGGTGGAC
>NW_005358943.1:6839611-6845397 GCF_000412655.1 Myotis brandtii | reverse complement strand
CGGAGGGACCCCCCCCCCCCCACCGAGTGCACAAATTTTGTGCACCGGGCCTCTAGTATATATATAAACTTTGCTTTTGGGCAAATACAGGAAAAACCTTTTTTTCCCCCTTACTTTCAGAAGTTGGCTCATTTTTCCACTGGAAAACATACTCACATTCCTAAGAAGCATAACTGAGATAGTGAATTCCTTCGCTGAGAAATAGTTCTCTCGTACTTGGAAATCCCAAGCGAGCACCAATGACTTATTGCACAGTTACTTTCATTTTCTTACTCTTGGTTTTTAAGGGTTCCATTGTGTTCTATTACATTCCTGGTTCCTCACAGAGGGAACCACTTGCTAGGTTGACCAGCTGACCATGAGCGATGGATGAATAGATTACTCTGACACACATTTTTGTGAAAGAGAAGGCTAAGGGGCTATTTGGCTTTAGGGACTAAGGAGCCTTGATTGCCTGATTCCTTAGGCCTTTATTATAACAACAGCTTGAACTAAAATTAATTATTAGATACAATCAACAGGGTAAGCATCCGTGAGAAAACATATGTGTCTGTAGTGTCCTTTAAGCAAGGACCTGACTAAGTAAACTCCCAGGGGTTCAGACTTGTTTGGAAATGTCAAGGCAGGGGCAGGTGCTTCAGCAACTCCTGTCCCGTGCCTCCCCCAAAAAAGCAACTATTGGGCATGTAGAAAACTTTCTGAGAAGAAAAATGGGTCTTAACCTAACTTTTCAGGTAGAAATCATTTCTGACCATCACTTGTTGGAGCGATACAAACTCTAAGGGAAATTCCACTGCTACAGGTGATACAGCAATGCAGGCTAATTGGTCTATAGCAGTGATGGCGAACCTTTTGAGCTCAGCGTGTCAGCATTTTGAAAAACCCTAACTTAACTCTGGTGCAGTGTCACATATAGAAATTTTTTGACATTTGCAACCTTAGTAAAACAAAGATTTATATTTTTGATATTTATTTTATATATTTAAATGCCATTTAACAAAAAAAATCAACCAAAAAAATGAGTTCGTGTGTCACCTCTGACACACGTTTCATAGGTTCGCCATCGCTGGTCTATAGGTCAAATATAGGCGGCCTTTACTCATTCATTCTGGTCTTGTGGTTTCTCCTCTGAAAATTGCTTGAAAATTCTGAGAGTATCAGAAGGGAGGAGAGAATGAAAATAAAATGGTTCCTCAATGTTATTTTGCATCTCACCAAAGAGTGCATCTCACCAAAAATATTTACCAGAAGTAATTGCTGCCATTTTGTGCTAAGACATGATATCTATTTTCAGCACCAAGCAACATATTTATAAGTACAACTTGGAATGATAGAATGCATCAGTTTTACTAGCAACTTTTTTAACAAAAAGCATAGATACCTCAGGAGGGAAATTTCAAAGTACTGAATTTTTAAAGTTCGTGTGGTTTCAAATACTTTGATAATGACTTTGCTTCCTAATTATTTATGTGAATCAGTAACTACTTTCTTCATTGAGCCATATCCTTTTTAAGTTGGAGGTGTGGATTCTACTCTCTGGGATGGTATCAGTATGGCAAGAGAGAAGTATACTTTTGAAATGAAGAGTCAAAGCCAGACTTTGTTAAACTGTACAGACTGTGCCCCTCCGAAAAATTCCCAAACTATTGACCACTTTTGTGTGTTGCCTTCATATTTTAAACTTGCATCGTTTTTTGTTGTTGTTTACTTCTAAAAGAGATAAATTATCATTATTCTGTGTGAAGAGACTGTCTCCTATATGGTTAATGGTCAGTACCAAAAGCCTTCAGTACAATAAAGACTTCATTAACATAAACATTGTGTATGTATATATATATATATTCAGATAATCAAAATATAAATACATCAATCAAAGAAACACATCCTATTCCATGACTTATTTTTTAGGAGTTATTTTGCATTTACTTTATTTCTAATGTTAGAAATGGATCTCAGTAGCTTAATTCCATGATTATAAGATCATCTATGAATAATTTGCTCAAGAAATACATTTAAAATGAAAGATTGCATTTCCTCAGTAGCTTAATTCCATGATTATAAGATCATCTATGAATAATTTGCTCAAGAAATACATTTAAAATGAGTGAACATTTCATTTCCAAAGCTTTTCAGTTGATTTTAACTTTGCTCATTATTAACATAATTTAGATACAATGATCATTAAGAAATAATCTACACATTGCCCAAAATATGTGTGTAAACATTTGAAATATAAATCATTAAATAAGATAACAGGATAATGATGATGGTGGTGGTGGTGGTGATGATGATGAAGGCAGTTAAATGGGAGATCTCTGATGGTTGTAGCTTCATCAAGTTTTCTAAGAGACAGAATTCACTCTAATGATAGAACATTACCGATATATTCCATGGTCTTATGAAACATAATTCTCAGCATCAGGTCTAACTTGAAAGAACAACATCACCTAAAAACTCATCAAGAGTAAGTTACAAACAAAATATTTCTGATAATATATTTGTTATTTTTTACTGCATTATAAAATTAAGGCACTGTGAATCAAACAAAAAGAACTTTGCTGGTATAGAACTTTTATATGAAATGCATATAACCTCTATATAAAAATACAGTATAGAAACTGTATTCAATATTTTAATAGCATCATTAGCAAGCAAACTTCTCTGCTTATTCCATGCCCAGCTACTGTCATTAATCTGAATCATTTTATTACAGAACTTGCACTACATACGTACAAACATTTTCAAACACTACACTAAGTATGTATTTAGCTTTTACAAATTCACCTTTCTATATCTCTATATTTTTTCTCCATCAAAGAACTAAGAAATTTATAGGTCTAATGTGTTCATTTTCATTTTTGTGCTATATTCTATTGTGTTCATATTCCATGATTTATTTGTCCATTTTATAAGTAAGGGGCATTTATATGATTCCTCAATTTGAGCATTTACATGACTCTTCAATTCCAGCTATTAAGAACAGTAGTAAGATGCACATTTTTGCATGTATATTCTGTCACACATATATGAATAATTCTCCAGTAGAACAAGAAGGAGTACAATTATTGGGTCTTAGGATATGCATCTTCACCTTAAATGCATAATGCCATACTCTTGAACAAAGTTGTTTTACCAATACATACCAGTAATCCAAGAAATATAGTATGAAAATTCCTATTATTTCAGATCCTTTCCAATATTAGAAGCATCACAAAATATTAACACATTTATATTTATATAACATATTATTACACTTAACCTTTACAATTATTTTTCAATTCTAATTTCAAACTTTTCTTTGGTTAGAAAAATTTGTGTTACTTTTTCCATTTTGGTAATTGTAATTATATATAGTTATTCATATTGCATTGTACCTTATTTATACATTTATTAATATTTCAGTATAGACTTTTTTTAAGTGAGTCTTTTTATTGTTGTTTTTCTTCCTTTTTTAAAAAAATTAAGGGTCCCTTACTGGTCCTGCTACCATGAGTGGCCGAGACCAGATGGAAAAGGGGAGGAGTTATCTTCACAACATTCCATGTATACACCGAACTAAACAGACAAGCACAGAGTCACTATTGCAGTTAGAAATTGGCAGCATGGGAAAGGGGGGGAACAGGTTGCAAGTAGGGGTGTCATTAAAAAATACAGGCCCTCTCCAAAACTGGGGTGCCTAGGGTAGGGAGGACTTGGTCTGCTTCAACCCAAGAGGAATCAGAAGATCAAAAGCTGTTTGGGAAGGCCAGAACGTTCAGGGGTGGAGGGAGAGGGAAGGTCCAGGGGGTGGGAGGCTGTTTGGCAACTGGGTGAAGGGATTGCCCTCCCCCTGCTGGGATCCCCCCAGCCCCTCCGGTCTGGCAGAAGGGGGGCAGCCTGCAACCCCCTACAGGCAGATCTGGGGCTGCCAGATGCTCCAGGCAGGGGGCTGGAGGGGGTTCACAAAGGCTTGCCCTCCAGGGAGATGACAGCACTGCCCCCCAGCTTCTCTGACAGAGTGCAGCGGTCCTAGACCTCCTCCTAGCAGTTTGCTTGTAATTCATGCTTGATCCCCGTAAACTTCTTCTTGATGGCATCCTTGGAGCTGGCATAGATCATTTTGCTCTTAAGAGGCGCAGACTCAGGAGCCCAGAAGATAAATACCAGGTCCTCCTTCTTGCTTTCCTTGGTCTCATACGTTGCGTCATACAGGGCATAACAGCAGTCTTTCTCCTGCAGCATCTTGACGAAAGTGGCCTAGGGGTCGGCTACTGTCTGGCCCACATCACCTACCAGGATCTCCTTGCCATCTTCCAGAATGATGTTTTTCTGGTCTTCATCAGGCAAAAGAGCACAGCCTTCTTGCGCTTCTTCACCTCCTCTGGTGTTGAGGACTTACGTACCTTCATGTCATTGAACACTTTGATGACTCCATCAGAGACAGCCACACCAGGGGCCATGTTTCCGGAAGCTAAAGGAGACAGCAAGAAGACCCTGGAAAGACAAGCGCCGCTACAGCTGCTGCCGGGATCCGACTGAACTCTAGACTTTTATAACCACACTTCATCAGGTGTCAAATACTCTACTGTTACCAAAAACTGTTAATACACTAGAGACATGCCTTTAGTCAAATATTATGTCATATCACTCTAAGAAAATATAATTACTTAAGGCATGTTGTAGAAAATTTTTAGTGCTGCCAGCCCCTCCGGTCTGGCAGAAGGGGGGCAGCCTGCAACCCCCTACAGGCAGATCTGGGGCTGCCAGATGCTCCAGGCAGGGGGCTGGAGGGGGTTCACAAAGGCTTGCCCTCCAGGGAGATGACAGCACTGCCCCCCAGCTTCTCTGACAGAGTGCAGCGGTCCTAGACCTCCTCCTAGCAGTTTGCTTGTAATTCATGCTTGATCCCCGTAAACTTCTTCTTGATGGCATCCTTGGAGCTGGCATAGATCATTTTGCTCTTAAGAGGCGCAGACTCAGGAGCCCAGAAGATAAATACCAGGTCCTCCTTCTTGCTTTCCTTGGTCTCATACGTTGCGTCATACAGGGCATAACAGCAGTCTTTCTCCTGCAGCATCTTGACGAAAGTGGCCTAGGGGTCGGCTACTGTCTGGCCCACATCACCTACCAGGATCTCCTTGCCATCTTCCAGAATGATGTTTTTCTGGTCTTCATCAGGCAAAAGAGCACAGCCTTCTTGCGCTTCTTCACCTCCTCTGGTGTTGAGGACTTACGTACCTTCATGTCATTGAACACTTTGATGACTCCATCAGAGACAGCCACACCAGGGGCCATGTTTCCGGAAGCTAAAGGAGACAGCAAGAAGACCCTGGAAAGACAAGCGCCGCTACAGCTGCTGCCGGGATCCGACTGAACTCTAGACTTTTATAACCACACTTCATCAGGTGTCAAATACTCTACTGTTACCAAAAACTGTTAATACACTAGAGACATGCCTTTAGTCAAATATTATGTCATATCACTCTAAGAAAATATAATTACTTAAGGCATGTTGTAGAAAATTTTTAGTGCTGTTTAACAAACCCTGATATAAAGAAATGCTGAAGGTTTTCTATTAAGATATTTTAATATAGAATTCACAAGGTTTTTTCAAATTCTGTCTATAAAGTTAAACTTGTAATTTTCTCAGGGAATGTAAGTGCCACAGTAGTCTCAAGGCGATCTGTCTTAGCTTGCTGTTTCCAAAAATTATAAGAAAAGAGTGGCCTGAGGGAAAGGTAGCTGACAACACTATAACAAGCATCATGATTTGATATGTCTCTACCTTAGTGGAGTTCCAAATTGCA
>NW_005358943.1:6829491-6839038 GCF_000412655.1 Myotis brandtii | reverse complement strand
TTACCAACAGTTGAATGATTCTGGCCAGAGCCAAGCTGGTGAGGATGAAATCAGCTGAGGAAACTTTCCCAGTCCTGAACCATTCGATGCAGTTCACCAGTCCGATGAATCCATTTCCTAGCACTCCTAAGATGAATATTCCTGTTGCCACAACTAGAATGGAGACCTTTATTTCAATTGGCATCTGTATAAGAATGTTTCCAATGTTGTGCCTCAATGAAAGCTTTATAGTGAAACAGTTGCAGATGGACACTCATTTATGATGCTTTCCATAAATATTTTCACCATAATTCCAGAAAGTACATCCAAAATTCTTCTTTGCGATACAGTTCCAGAGACCTTAATGAAAAAATAGTTCATTCCAATTGTATTATCTTTCCAATGCTAACCTGAACAGTTTTCTTAAGACACACACATTTTCTGAATACCTGTAGTATACCTTACAGTCAGCTACTATATAAACATGTGTTATCCACTTATCTAGACACCAGCTGCAAATTTTCATTTGTGCCACTGACTAAATGGGTGAGGTAAAATATGTAAACATGTAAATCTGAGAGAGAGATTATTTTCCACCTATTTGTATTTATATCTCCTTGGAACATAAACCTAAATGCAAATATTTTAAATTTTGAATAGTAATTGCTAGGAGGAAAGCTTTTATATAATTCTGTTATTGTTAGTTACTTATCAAAAAGATTCTTGTATGTATCAAGTATTTGTGTTGATGCAATTTAATTTACATAATTAATTTATTGCAATTATTTCTAGTTCAAAGACCACATCTAAGTCCTAGAACAAATAACTAAAAATAATCACGGAGAAATATTATAGAAGCTAAATCAGAACTTAACAGCAAAGTATACCAGGAATATACACAAGACTTTCATAACCATACTTCATCAGGTCTCAAATACTCTACTGTTACCAGAAACTGTTAATACACTGGAGACATGTCCTTTAGTCAAATATTATGTCATATCATTTTAAGAAAATATAATTACTTAAAGACATGTTGTAGGAAACTTTTAGTGCTGTATAACAAAACTTGATATAAAGAAATGCTGAAGGTTTCTATTAAGTTATTTTCCCATAGAATGCACAAGGTTATTTCAAATTCTGTCTATAAAGGCATAGGTTTTGCTTTTCTCAGAGAATTTATGTGCCACAGTGGCCTCAAGGCGATCTGTCTTAGCTTGCTGTTTCCAAAAATTATAAGAAGAGAGTGGCCTGAGGGAAAGGTAGCTGACAACACTATGACAAGCATCATGATTTGATATGTCTCTACCTTAGTGGAGTTCCAAATTGCAGTTAGAATAGATAATATGTAAATGATGAAGAGGAGGAGGAACGTTGTCACCACTTTCATGGCCTTTCTATGGGCCTCTGTGCTTGAGTCCACCGAGCCCGTCAGGTTGAGCTGAAAATTCTTGGTGTGTCTCACCAAATTTGCCTCTAACTGCAAAGTCATATTTATTTCATGTACCCTGTACGTATTCAACCACAATTCATTAATAGCATCATGCATTAAGAGGTTAAGAGACAGTAGGAAGAAAGACCCCAGGAAAAGCAGAAGAACCACCCTGTTGACTCTCCACTTCAGCCACATGAAAAAGGAGTGGGAGAAATTGGCTATCTTAAGGAAGTAGAAAATGCTGAGGCAGGTGGCAAACCAGATAGTTAGGTGGTTAGTTAGTGCCCAAAGAATACTAACCACCTTTGCTAGTTTACCAGTAGCATACAGATGTGGAGCTAGCCCCATTATAAATGAATCCAACAGTATTACCAACAGTTGAATGATTCTGGCCAGAGCCAAGCTGGTGAGGATGAAATCAGCTGAGCAAACTTTCCCAGTCCTGAACCATTCGATGCAGTTCACCAGTCTGATGAATCCATTTCCTAGCACTCCTAAGATGAATATTCCTGTTGCCACAACCACAGAGGAGGCCTTCATTTCAAATGACATCTGTATAAGAATGTTTCTAATGTTGTGCCTCAATGAAAGCTTTATAGTAAAAGTGTGGCAGATGGACATCCATTTATGATGCTTTCCATAAATATTTTCACCATAATTCCAGAAAATGCTTCCAAAATTCTGCTTTGAGATACAGTTCCAGAGACCTTCACATAAGAATAGTTCAGTCTATTTGTATTGTAATTCCAGTGCTAAACTGAACAGTTCTGTTAAGACACACACATTTCATGAATACCTGTAATATTCCTTACAGTCAGCTACTATATAAACATAAATGTTGATCACTTATCTTGACACCAGCTGCAATTTTTCATTTGTGCTACTGACTAAATGGATAAAGTAAAATATGTAAACGTGCAAATGTGAGAGAGATTATTTTACACCTATTTGTATTTCTATCTCCTTGGAACACATGTCTAAATGCAAATATTTTAAATTTTGAATAGCAATTAGTAGGGAGCGGCTATGGGGTCAAGCCTTGGACTGACTGACCTGTGGCAGGGCCACAAAAAAGTCCCTGCTTGGAATGCAGAGCCCTCCTAGAATAATAACCTTGACCTTATAGTCCTCCCTTGTTCCTAGGAGGCTCATGGGCTGCCAAAACAAGGTGAAACTCACAAGAACATTGTAAACATGTTGACCACTTCCCTTGTTTTTCTTTGTGTGCTCTGACTATAAAATAAAGCTTGGGCTTGCAGGCTGTGTCATGTTTCCTGATCCAGGCTCAGTGATCTGACCTAGTCCCAGCTGTATTCTCTTGTCTGTCTTCTTTAATCCTTCACCGCCCCTGCTCAGGCTCACCGAACCCGGCCGTGCTGGTGCAGCACAGTAATTGCTACAGGAAAAGCTTTTATATAATTCAGTTACTATTTGTTACTTATCAATAAGTTTCTTGTACATATCAAGTATTTTTTGATGCAATTTAATTTACATTAATAATTTATTGTAAATATTTCTAGTTCAAAGACCACACCCAAGACCTAGAACAAACAACTAAAAATAATCACAGAAAAATACTGTAGAAGCTAAATCAAAACTTATCAGCAAAGTATACCAGGAATATACACAAGGCAGCTATAAATGGTACAATGCAAGATCAATTATAGTTTTGTAAAGTCAGTAATATTTTAGTGAGAACTCGAATTATTTAATTTTTATGAAGAAATACAGAAACAAATTGAAGACTGATGTAAAGGTGTGTGAAGTTATCAGTGATATGAACAAGTATGTCTCCCTTCTAAACAGAGAAACTTTTTTTGTCTTACAATATCTTATTGGCTTTTCATTTGAAGGGTTTCTAAGCGCTCTCCATGTCCTATATGAAATGTCTTCATCTTTCTGGACAATAGAGTGACTATGTTTTTCAGACTCCCTTACAGATGGTGTGGCAAAGTGAATGATCTTTATCAATGTTTGGTGAGTGAGAATTTATTCACCAAAGCACCATTTACAGGCTGACCCCTAAAATGTCCCACACACATGCTCCCCCATATAACCTTCTCCCTGCTATCTGGAATGGCCATGATTCCAAGGCAATCTTGGAAGCTACATGTTTACGGTGGCATACTTGTAATCAGCCTTCTTCACTGGATAACAGCATGAAGCAGGCTCCTCAGACATATCAGGACTGTTTAAAAAGCAATAGGAAATTTAGATTATGTATGAGTCACTTTACGTTTTAGAGCCTATTGGTGACTGCTGTTCATTCACCCAGTCTAAGGCAGTAAGTGGAACTAAGCACATACAAATTTGTTAAGTGGCATTTGAATGGAGAAGAAAAAGAACCAGGAAATCTATACCATCTGCAGATTTTTTGATGGGTTTTGATTTCATTGGTTTTCCAGATCTAATGTGGTTTATCCATGTATTTATTTAATATTTTGAATATCATTTTCTCCAACTATCTCATGGGCCGGCTTTTATGTCCTGGGGACTTAGCAGGAAACAGGAAAGACATCATCCCGCATTATAGTATTTATATTCTTCTGGGCAGACAAGTGGCAAAAAAACAAATTAATAAATCAGATTTATGAAATATATACATTAAGGTATAGGTATTATGGTGAAGATTTCATAATTCTTATATTTTAGTTCTTAAACAATGTTCTACATTTCTTTATTACAATAGAATTTGCTACCAAAGCTGTCAACACACTTTCAGTCTCATCATTTTGCACAAGACTATAGAAAAACTGATCTTGAAGACATTTTTAATAATTGTTACAAAGACATCATAGATATCATTTCATGTTTGCATAAAGGTCATTGACTTAGGTACTACAATTATACACTGTACTTATTGTGAGCATATATTTAAGATCAGAAAATTTTTACTCCTTTTCTGTGAAATTTAAAGGGAATGTTTACCTGGCAAGATGGAGAAGATGATCGACAGTTCAGAGACCCAAACATGGTTTAGGGGAAACTAAATAAATTGACATTAGTTTTCTATTTTGTTGTTTTTGTGGTTGTTCATCTTAGTTGAAGATATTTTTCCATTGATTTTTAGATAGTGTGGAAGGAAAAGGAGACAACAGAGAGTGAGAAACATCGATTTGAGAGGGACACATCAATTGGTTGCCTCCTGCATGCACCCAGACCCAAGCAAGGCCAGGGAATGAGCCTGCAACCGAGGTACCAGCCTGCAACCTAGGTACGTGCCCTTGGAATCAGCATGCAATAAATGGTGCTGTCTCTCAAGTAACCAGGATTCACAAGTGCAGGAAGCAAGGGGTGGAAATGTGTCACCACTCACTATGGCCCCTTAGTAACCCAGTAGCAAAATGTAACCTCTTCCTACTACCTTATGTTCGGCTGGCCTGGAAGTCATTGTACAAAGTGAGGAGCTGTTCTACCAGGAGAAATAGCAATGATTTTATCAAATGGGAATTTAAGACTGACATCCTGCCATTTTATACTCCTTAGGCCTCTGAATCAACAGGAAAGAAGGGAGATACTGTGCTGTCTGGGGTATTTGACCTTGGTTACCAAGGGGAAATTGAAACCATGCCCTAAGTGTGCTAGGATTCATATATGAAACAATCTTTGGTTCATCTTCTATGAACCAGCTTCTATGGGGGAAACAAAATAAAATACATACCAACAAGCACTTCAAGACAACATTTTCATTTTTATAAGTGTTAAGGAAATGTATTTACACCTTTCTTTTCCCAAAATTAGGTCACAAAATAGATATGTTTATGTACTAGTCACCCTCCAGTGCTTTGAAAGAAACTGGACATGGATGTCTCATGGTGAGATTTTCGTTGATGGCAGCCTGTCTATTGCTGTGCATTACCCCAGGCTTTCATTATAGGAAAAGTTAAGGAGCACAATTTGATCTTAAAATATATTCAAGAACACAGCTGCTGCCAAGGAGGAGGGACCACAGCCATGCTACCCTCTCTCCCCTCCGCAATCCCCACACACACAGCTCATTTCTCTTCTGCCCTCACCCTGGTGCCCACAGGGGATGATGAGGGTCCACCACCTTTGCCAGAGGCAGGGGCTCCTGGCTGCTCATGCTCTTGGCACCCTGAGGTAAGTCAGAGCACAAGCTGGGCCTCTTGAGGGCCCCCTTCCAGGAGCAGATTGAGGAGTTGGAAGAGGATGAGGAGATAGAGGGAAAAAACGGAGGAGGAGGAGGAGGAGCAGGAGATGAGCCACTTCTTGCTGAGGCTAGAGGGGTGTGGTACAGAATCAAAGGATGAAGAAGAGCACTTGATTAATCTCTTGAGCTGGCTTCATATATCTTGTGTTCTATTTGCAAAGGTTACTTAACAGATGCAACTACAATTACAGAATGTCTTAGTACATGTTGTAAAAGCTGCATTGTAAGACATTTTTACTATAGCAACAGATGTCCAAAATGCAACACAGTAGTTCATCAGACACAACCTCTTTATAACCTAAGGTTGGGCCGACAGTTACAAGACATAGTGTACAAATTAGTAATCAATCTAAAAGAAAGAGGGGGAAAAAGCAAATGCATGAGTTTATAAAGAAAGAGATATAGAAGTACCTCAACTTGCTTTTCTACAACCAGTCCCTTCAAGCAAAAGAAGATCTAAGAAAGCCTTAGAATCAGTGTTCAGATTCCACCTGAATTTGATGTGTCTTCATTACTAGAATTTATTGGTGCAATTGATGGCAGGGGTTATTTTAAGTGATTGGAAAAAAAAGTTTGCCCAAGTTTCAGGAAAAGCATGAGAAAAATTTCTGAGAAGAAAAATGGATCTTGATCTAGCTTGTCAGGTAGAACTCATTTGTGGTGATCACTTGTTGGAGCAAACTCTATGGGAAGTTCCATATGTAATAGCTGATGCAGCAATGCAGGCTAATTGGACTAGACCAGATCTGATGGTCCATGGGCCTAACATAGATGGTCTTTACTCATTCATTCTGGTCTTGTGGTTTCTCCTCTGAAAATTACTTAAAGATTCTGAGAGTATCAGGAGGGAGGAGAAAAACAAAATACTGTGGCTTCTCAACGTTATGTTGCATCTCACTAAAAGGTGCATCTCACCAAATATATTTACCAAACGTAATTGCTGCCATTTTGTGCTAAGACATAATATCAATTTTCAGCGCCAAGCGACATAATTATAAGTACAACTTGTAATGATAGAATGCATCTGTTTTACTAGCGACTATGTACAGAAAGCAAAGATACCTCAGGAGGGAAATTTCAAAGTAATAAATTTTTAAAGTTCTTGTGATTTCAAATACTTTGATAATGATTTTGCTTCCTAATCTTTGTTGTGAATCAGTAACTACTTTCTTCATTGAGCCATAGTTTGATAATGATTTTGCTTCCTAATCTTTGATGTAAATCAGTTACTACTTTCTTCCTTAAGCCATGTCCTTTTTAGGTTGAAGGAGGAGGAGCTGTGGATCCTACTCTCTGGGATGGAATCAGTATGGCAGGAGAGAAGTATGCTTTTGAAATGAAGATTCAAAACCAGTCCTTGTTAAACTGTGCAGACTGTACCTCTCCAACAAAGACCCAAACTATCGACCAATTTGTGTGTTGCCATCATATTTTGAACTTGGATCATTTTATATTTTTGCCAGCAACACTACTAAAAAGATGTTATTTACTTCTAAAAGGGATAAATTATCATTATCTGTGTGAAGAGACTGTGTCCTATATGGTATATGTCCCATGCCATAGGCCTGCAGGCTAACAAAGACTTCTTTAACATAAATATTTATGTATATATATATTTTATTTTTCAAATAACCAAAACTAAATGCATCAATTCAAGGGACACAATCCTATTTCATGAGTTATTTTTTTAGTAGTCATTTTACATTTACTCTACTTCCAATGTTAGAAATGGGTCTCTGTAGCTTAATTCCATAATTTTAAGATCATCCATGAATAATTTATCAAGTAATATATTTAAAATGAAAGAACATTCCATTTCCAAAGTTAGTCACTTGATTTTAACTTTGTTAATTACTAAGATAATTTAGATACAATGATCATTAAGAAATAATTTACACATTGCCCAAATTATGTGTGTAAACATTTAAAATATAAATCATTAAATAAAGTAACAGGATGATTATAGTGATGACGATATGATGATGGAGGCAGCTAAATGGGAGATTTCTTACTGATAGTTGTGACTTCATCCAGTTTTCTAGAAACAGAATTCACTGTAATGAAAGAACATTACCGATATATTCCATGGCCTTATGATACATAATTCTCAGCATCAGGGTTAACTTGAAAGAACAACTTCACCTAAAACTTCATCAAGAGTAAGTTAAAAACTTAATATTTCTGATAATATATTTGCTATTTTTTACTGCATTATAAAATTAAAGCACTGTGAATGAAACAAATAATACTTTGCTGTTATACAATTTTCAAATGGAATGAATATATCCTCTATCTAAAAATAGAGTATATAAACTTTCTTTCATAATTTAATAGCAATATTAGAAAGCAAAATTCTCTTGTCTGCATATTACATGCCCAGCTACTGTCATTAATCTGAGTCATTTTATTACAGAAGTCAAAGTAGCACCATACATGTACAAACACACCCAAACACTAAGAAATTTATAGGTCTCACTTTTTCATTTTCATTTTTGTGTTGCATGCTATTCATGTTGTACTCTATTGCCATGATTTATTTGTCCATTTTATAACTAATGGGCATTTATATGATACCTCAATTTGAGCAATTTCATGATTCCTCAGTTTGAGTATTTACAACTTCTCACAATTTCAGCTATTAAGAACAATAGTAACATGCACATTTTTGCATATATATTCTGTTTCACATGTACAAAAATTCTCCAATATAACAAGGATGAGTACAATTAATTGGCCTTAGAGTATGCATCTTCACCTTAAATGCATAATGCATTGCTCTTGAACAGAGTTGTTTTACCAGTGCATAATTCAAGAAAAATAGTATGAAAATTCCAATTATTTCAGATCTTTTCCAACATTAGAAGCATCACACTAATATTAACACTTTTATATTTATATAACATATTATGACATTTAACTTTTACAATTCTTTTTAGATCCTAATTTCAAATTTATTTTTAATTAGAAAAACTTGTGTTTCTTTTACCCTTTCAGTGACTGTAATTCTATGTACATTTATTCATATTGTGTAAAATAGTGTTTATACATTTATCAGTATTTCATTATAGAATTTTATGACCATACTTCTTCAGGTCTAAAATACTCTACTGCTTCCAAAAACTGTTAATACACAGGAGACATGCCCTTTACTCAAATATTAGGTCATATCACTTTAAGAAAATATAATTACTTAAAGCATGTTGTAGGGAAATGTTAGTACTGTTTAACAAACCCTGATATAAAAATATGCTGAAGGTTTTCTTTTAAGATATTGTCCCATAGAATACACAAGGTTTTTTCAAATTCTGTCTATAAAGTTAAACTTGTAATTTTCTCAGGGAACGTAAGTGCCACAGTAGTCTCAAGGCAATCTGTCTTAGCTTGCTGTTTCCAAAAATTATAAGAAAAGAGTGGCCTGAGGGAAAGGTAGCTGACAACACTGTGACAAGCATCGTGATCTGATAGGTCTCTACCTTATTGAAGATCCAAATTGCAGTTAGAATAGATAATATGTTAATGATGAAGAGGAGGAGGAACGTTGTCACCATTTTCATGGCCCTTCTATGGGCCTCTGTGCTTGAGTCTTTCAAGCTCGTCAGATTGAGCTGAAAATTCTTGGTGTGTCTCAACAAGGACAGGAATAAAAGAAGCAAAGAGATCAGAGACAGAAAAAAGGGAATAACATAGGTCAAAGTAAGAAGAAGAAGACTTTTGAGATAGACCATTTCATTTGCCTCTAACTGCAAAGTCATATTTATTCCATGTACCCTGTAGGTATTCAACCACAATTCATTAATAGCATCATGCATTACGAGGTTAAGAGACAGTAGGAAGAAAGACCCCAGGAAAAGCAAAAGAACCACCCTGTTGACTCTCCACTTCAGCCACATGAAAAAGGAGTGGGAGAAATTGGCTATCTTAAGGAAGTAGAAAATGCTGAGGCAGGTGGCAAACCAGATAGT
>NW_005358943.1:6822150-6828985 GCF_000412655.1 Myotis brandtii | reverse complement strand
TTAAGACACACACATTTCATGAATACCTGTAGTATTCCTTACAGTCAGCTACTATATATACATAAGTGTTGATCACTTATCTAGACACCAGCTGCAAATTTTCATTTGTGCCACTGACTAAATGGATGAGGTAAAATATGTAAACATGCAAATCTGAGAGAGATTATTTTCCACCTATTTGTATTTCTGTCTCCTTGGCACATACATCTAAATGCAAATATTTTAAATTATGAATAGTAATTTGTAGGGAGCGGCTATGGGGTCAAGCCTTGGACTGACCTGTGGCAGGGCCACAAAAGAGTCCCATCTCGGAGTTCAGAGCCTTCCTAGCATAATAAGCTTGACCTTATAGTCCTCCCTTGTTCCTAGGTAGCTAATGGGCTGTGGGAGGTGCAGCAAGTGCTGCCAAAACACGGTGAAACTCACAAGAACATTGTAAACATGTTGACCACTTCCCTTGTTTTTCTTTGTGTGCTCTGACTATAAAATAAAGCTTTGGCTTGCAGGCTGTGTCATGTTTCCTGATCCAGGCTCAGTGATCTGACCTAGTCCCAGCTGTATTCTCTTGTCTGTCTTCTTTAATCCTTCACCGCCCCTGCTCAGGCTCACCGAACCCGGCCGTGCTGGTGCAGCACAGTAATTGCTACAGGAAAAGCTTTTATATAATTCAGTTACTATTTGTTACTTATCAATAAGTTTCTTGTACATATCAAGTATTTTTGTTGATGCAATTTAATTTACATAAATAATTTACTGTAATTATTTCTAGTTAAAAGAACACACCCAAGTCCTAGAACAAAAAACGAAAAATAATCACAGATAAATATTGTAGAAGCTAAGTCAAAACTTATCAGCAAAGTATACCAGGAATATACACAAGGCAGCTACAAATGCTACAATGCAAAATCAATTATAGTTTTGTGAAGTCAGGAATATTTAGTGAGAACTTGAATTATTTAGAATTTATGAAGAAATACAGAAACAAATTGAAGACTGATGTAAAGGCATGTGAAGTTATCAGTGACATAAACTGATAACATAATAAGTAGGACTCCCTTCTAAAGAGAGGAACTTTTTTTGTTTTACAATATCTTAGTGGCTTTTCCATTGAAAGGTTTCTATCGCTCTCCAATATCCATATCCTAAATGAAATGTCTTCATCTTTCTGGGTAATAGAGTGACTATGTTTTTCAGACTCCCTTACAGATGGTGTGGCAAAGTGAATGATCTTTATCAATGTTTGGTGAGTGAGAATTTATTCACCAAAGCACCATTTACAGGCTGACCCCTAAAATGTCCCACACACATGCTCCCCCATATAACCTTCTCCCTGCTATCTGGAATGGCCATGATTCCAAGGCAATCTTGGAAGCTACATGTTTACGGTGGCATACTTGTAATCAGCCTTCTTCACTGGATAACAGCATGAAGCAGGCTCCTCAGACATATCAGGACTGTTTAAAAAGCAATAGGAAATTTAGATTATGTATGAGTCACTTTACGTTTTAGAGCCTATTGGTGACTGCTGTTCATTCACCCAGTCTAAGGCAGTAAGTGGAACTAAGCACATACAAATTTGTTAAGTGGCATTTGAATGGTGGAGAAAAAGAACCAGGAAATCTATGCCATCTGCAGATTTTTTGATGGGTTTTGATTTCATTGGTTTTCCAGATCTAATGTGGTTTATTCATGTATTTATTTAATATTTAGAATATCATTTTCTCCAACTATCCCATGGGCTGGGTTTTATGTCCTGGGGACTTTGCAGGAAACAGGAAAGACATCATCCCACATTATAGTATTTATATTCTTCTGGGCAGACAAGTGGTAAAAAAAGAAATGAATAAATCACATGTATGAAATATTTACATTAAGTTATACATATTATGGTGAAGATTTCATAATACTAAGATTTTAGTTGTTAAACAAGGTTATACATTTCTTTATTACAATGAAATTTCCTACCAAAGCTATGTCAACACTCTTTCAGTTTCATCATTTTGCACAAGATTATAATAAAAACAGATCTTGAAAACATTTTTAATAATGGTTACATACACATCATAGATATCAATTTTTATGTGTGCATAAAGGTCATTGACTTATTTACTACAATTATATACTATACTTGTTGTGAGCATATATTTAAGATCAGAAAATTTTTACTCCTTTTCTGTGAAACTTAAAGGGAATGTTTATGTAGCAAAATAGAAAAGATAACTGACAGTTCAGAGACCCAAATATGGTTTAGGGTAAACTACATAAATTGACATTAGTTTTCTATTTTGTTGTTTTTGTGTTGTTGTTAATCTTAGCTGAAGATATTTTTCCATTGATTTTTAGTAAGTGTGGAAGGATGGAAAGGAGACAGAGAGTGAGAAACATCGATTTGAGAGGGACACATCAATTGGTTGCCTCCCGCATACACCCAGACCCAAGCAAGGCCAGGGAATGAGCCTGCAACCAAGGTACCAGCCTGCAACCTAGGTACGTGCCCTTGGGATCAGCATGCAATAAATGGTGCTGTCTCTCCAGAAACCAGAATTCACAAGTGCAGGAATCAAGAAGTGGAAATGTGTCACCACTCACTATGGCCCCTAATAGCCCAGTAGCAAAATGTATCCTCTTTCTATGATCTTATGTTCTGCTGGTCTGAAAGTCATTGCACAAAGTGAGGAACTGTTCTACCAGGAGATACAACAATGATCTTATCAAACTGAAAATAAGACTTCCATCTAGCCATTTTGTACTCCTTAGGCCTCTGAATCAACAGGAAAGAAGGGAGATACTGTGCTGTCTGGGGTATTTCACCTTGGTTAACAAGGGGAAATTGAACACCAAACCCTTAGGTGTCCTAGGATTCATATTGGAAACAATCTTTTGTTCGTCTTCTATAAATCAGCTTCTATGGGGAAACAAATTAAAATACATACCAACAAGCACTTCAAGAAAGCATTTTCATTTTTATTAGTGTTAAGGAAATGTATCTACACCCTTCTTTTCTCAAAATTAGGTCAAAAAACCTAATGTATTTATGGATTAGTCACCCTCCAGTACTTTGAAAAAAACTGGACATTGATATCTCATGGTGAGATTTTCGTTGATGGCAGCCTGTCTATTGCTGTGCCATTACCATAGGTTTTCATTATAGGAAAAGTTAAGGAGCAGAATTTGATCTCAAAATATATTCAAGAACACAGCTGCTGCCAAGGAGGAGGGAGCCACAGCCATGCTCCTCCACTCCCCACCCACCTCCCCAGACACACATACACACACACTGCTCATTTTATCTTCTGTCCTCACCCTGCTGCCCACAGGGGTTGAAGAGGGTCCACCACTTTTCCCAGAGGCAGGTGATCCTAGCTGCTCATTCTCTTGGACCCCTGAGGTGGAGTCAAGGCCAACCTGGGCCGCTTGAGGGTCCCATTCCAGGAGCAGGATTAGGAGTTAGAAGAGGATGAGGAGCTGGAGGAAAAGAGGAGGAGAAGGAGGAGGGGAGCCACTTCTCGCTGTGGCAAGAGGGGTGTGGGACAGAATCAGAGGATGAAGAAGAGCACTTGATTAATCTCTCTGAACTGACCCCATACATCTCGTGTTTCATTTGCAAAGGTTACTTAACTGATGCAACTACAATTACAGAATGTCTTAGTACATGTTGTAAAAGCTGCATTGTAAGACATTTTTACTATAGCAACAGATGTCCAAAATGCAGCACAGTAGTTCATGAGACACAACCTCTTTATAACATAAGGTTGGATTGACAGTTACAAGACATAGTGTACAAATTAGTAATCAATCTAGAAGAAAGAGGAAAAGAGTAAATGCATGAGTTTATAAAGAAAAAGGTATAGAAGTACCTCAACCTGCTTTTCTACAACCAGTCCCTTCAAGCAAAAGAAGATCTAAGAAAGCCTTAGAATCAGTGTTCAGATTCCACCTGAATTTGATGTGTCTTCATTACTAGAATTTATTGGTGCAATTGATGGCAGGGGTTATTTTAAGTGATTGGAAAAAAAAGTTTGCCCAAGTTTCAGGAAAAGCATGAGAAAAATTTCTGAGAAGAAAAATGGATCTTGATCTAGCTTGTCAGGTAGAACTCATTTGTGGTGATCACTTGTTGGAGCAAACTCTATGGGAAGTTCCATATGTAATAGCGGATGCAGCAATGCAGGCTAATTGGACTAGACCAGATCTGATGGTCCATGGGCCTAACATAGATGGTCTTTACTCATTCATTCTGGTATTGAGGTTTTTCCCCTGAAAATTACTTAAAGATTCTGAGAGTATCAGGAGGGAGGAGAAAAACAAAATAAGGTGGCTTCTCAACATTCTTTTGCATCTCACTAAAGGGTGCATCTCACCAAATATAATTGCCAAACGTAATTGCTGCCATTTTGTGCTAAGACATAATATCAATTTTCAGCGCCAAGCGACATAATTATAAGTACAACTTGTAATGATAGAATGCATCTGTTTTACTAGCGACTATGTACAGAAAGCAAAGATACCTCAGGAGGGAAATTTCAAAGTAATAAATTTTTAAAGTTCTTGTGATTTCAAATACTTTGATAATGATTTTGCTTCCTAATCTTTGTTGTGAATCAGTAACTACTTTCTTCATTGAGCCATAGCCTTTTTAGGTTGGAGGTGTGGATTCTACTCTCTGGGATAAAATCAGTATGGCAGGAGAGAAGTATGCTTTTGAAATGAAGATTCAAAACCAGTCCTTGTTAAACTGTGCAGACTGTACCTCTCCAACAAAGACCCAAACTATCGACCAATTTGTGTGTTGCCATCATATTTTGAACTTGGATCATTTTATATTTTTGCCAGCAACACTACTAAAAAGATGTTATTTACTTCTAAAAGGTCATTCATTCTGGTCTTGTGGTTTCTCCTCTGAAAATTACTTAAAATTCTGAGAGTATCAGGAGGGAGGAGAAAAACAAAATAAGGTGGCTTCTCAATGTTATTTTGCATCTCACTAAAGGGTGCATCTCACCAAATATATTTACCAAACGTAATTGCTGCCATTTTGTGCTAAGACATAATATCTATTTTCACCACCAAGGGACATAATTATAAGCACGACTTGGAATGATAGAATGCGTCTGTTTTACTAGCGACTATGTACAAAAAGCATAGATACCTCAGGAGAGAAATTTCAAAGTACTGAATTTTTAAAGTTCTTGTGATTTCAAATATTTTGATAATGATTTTGCTTCCTAATCTTTGATGTAAATCAGTTACTACTTTCTTCCTTAAGCCATGTCCTTTTTAGGTTGAAGGAGGAGGAGCTGTGGATCCTACTCTCTGGGATGGAATCAGTGTGGCAGGAGAGAAGTATGCTTTTGAAATGAACATTCAAAGCCAGACTTTGTTAAGCTGTACAGACTGTACCCTTCCGACAAAGACCAAAACTATCGACCACTTATGTGTGTTGCCATCATATTTTGAACTTGGATCATTTTATATTTTTGCCAGCAACACTACTAAAAAGATGTTATTCACTTCTAAAAGGGATAAATTATCATTATTCTGTGTGAAAGGACTGTGTCCTATATGATATATGTCCCATTCCATAGGCCTGCCGGCTAATAAAGACTTCTTTAACATAAATATTTATGTATATATATATGTATATTTTTTTCAAATAACCAAAACTAAATGCATCAATTCAAGGGACACAATCCTATTTCATGAGTTATTTTTTTTAGTAGTCATTTTACATTTACTCTACTTCCAATGTTAGAAATGGGTCTCTGTAGCTTAATTCCATAATTTTAAGATCATCCATGAATAATTTATCAAGTAATATATTTAAAATGAAAGAACATTCCATTTCCAAAGATAGTCACTTGATTTTAACTTTGCTAATTACTAAGATAATTTAGATACAATGATCATTAAGAAATAATTTACACATTGCCCAAATTATGTGTGTAAACATTTGAAATATAAATCATTAAATAAAGTAACAGGATGATTATAGTGATGATGATATGATGATGGAGGCAGCTAAATGGGAGATTTCTTACTGATAGTTGTGACTTCATCCAGTTTTCTAGAAACAGAATTCACTGTAATGAAAGAACATTACCGATATATTCCATGGCCTTATGATACATAATTCTCAGCATCAGGGTTAACTTGAAAGAACAACTTCACCTAAAACTTCATCAAGAGTAAGTTACAAACAAAATATTTCTGATAATATATTTGCTATTTTTTACTGCATTATCAAATTAAAGCACTGTGAATGAAACAAATAATACTTTGCTGTTATAGAATTTTCATATGGAATGCATATAACCGCTATCTAAAAATACAGTATATAAACTTTCTTTCGTGTTTTAATAGCATAATTAGCAAGCAAAATTCTCTTGTCTGCATATTACATGCCCAGCTACTGTCATTAATCTGAGTCATTTTATTACAGAAGTCAAAGTAGCACCATACATGTACAAACACACCCAAACACTAAGAAATTTATAGGTCTCACTTTTTCATTTTCATTTTTGTGTTGCATGCTATTCATGTTGTACTCTATTGCCATGATTTATTTGTCCATTTTATAACTAATGGGCATTTATATGATACCTCAATTTGAGCACTTTCATGATTCCTCAATTTGAGTATTTACATGGCTTCTCAATTTCAGCTATTAAGAACAATAGTAACATGCACATTTTTGCATATATATTCTGTTACACATGTACGAAAAATTCTCCAATATAACAAGGATGAGTACAATTAATTGGCCTTAGAGTATGCATCTTCACCTTAAATGCATAATGCATTGCTCTTGAACAGAGTTGTTTTACCAGTGCATAAT
>NW_005358943.1:6817819-6821889 GCF_000412655.1 Myotis brandtii | reverse complement strand
GCTGGTGAGGATGAAATCAGCTGAGGAAACTTTCCCAGTCCTGAACCATTCGATGCAGTTCACCAGTCCGATGAATCCATTTCCTAGCACTCCTAAAATGAATATTCCTGTTGCCACAACCAGAAAGGAGGCCTTCATTTCAAATGACATCATTATAAGAATGTTTCTAATGTGCCGCTATGAAAGCTTTATAGTGAAACAGTTGCAGATGGACATCCATTTATGATGATTTTTATAAATATTTTCACCATAATTCCAGAAAATACTTCCAAAATTCTGCTTTGAGATACAGTTCCAGTGACCTTCATGAAAAAATAGTTCAGTCGATTTGTATTAAAATCCAGTGCTAAACTAAACAGTTCTCTTAAGACACACACATTTCATGAATACCTGTAGTATTCCTTACAGTCAGCTACTATATATACATAAGTGTTGATCACTTATCTAGACACCAGCTGCAAATTTTCATTTGTGCCACTGACTAAATGGATGAGGTAAAATATGTAAACATGCAAATATGAGAGAGATTATTTTCCAACTATTTGTATTTCTGTCTCCTTGGCACATACATCTAAATGCAAATATTTTAAATTATGAATAGTAATTTGTAGGGAGCGGCTATGGGGTCAAGCCTTGGACTGACCTGTGGCAGGGCCATAAAAAAGTCCCTACTCAGAGTTCAGAGCCTTCCTAGCATAATAAGCTTGACCTTATAGTCCTCCCTTGTTCCTAGGTAGCTAATGGGCTGTGGGAGGTGCAGCAAGTGCTGCCAAAACACGGTGAAACTCACAAGAACATTGTAAACATGTTGACCACTTCCCTTGTTTTTCTTTGTGTGCTCTGACTATAAAATAAAGCTTTGGCTTGCAGGCTGTGTCATGTTTCCTGATCCAGGCTCAGTGATCTGACCTAGTCCCAGCTGTATTCCCTTGTCTGTCTTCTTTAATCCTTCACCGCCCCTGCTCAGGCTCACCGAACCCGGCCGTGCTGGTGCAGCACAGTAATTGCTACAGGAAAAGCTTTTATATAATTCAGTTACTATTTGTTACTTATCAATAAGTTTCTTGTACATATCAAGTATTTTTTGATGCAATTTAATTTACATTAATAATTTATTGTAAATATTTCTAGTTCAAAGACCACACCCAATTCCTAGAACAAATAACTAAAAATAATCACGGAGAAATATTATAGAACCTAAATCAGAACTTATCAGCAAAGTATACCAGGAATATACACAAGGCAGCTACAAATGCTACAATGCAAAATCAATTATAGTTTTGTGAAGTCAGGAATATTTAGTGAGAACTTGAATTATTTAGAATTTATGAAGAAATACAGAAACAAATTGAAGACTGATGTAAAGGCATGTGAAGTTATCAGTGACATAAACTGATAACATAATAAGTAGGACTCCCTTCTAAAGAGAGGAACTTTTTTTGTTTTACAATATCTTAGTGGCTTTTCCATTGAAAGGTTTCTATCGCTCTCCAATATCCATATCCTAAATGAAATGTCTTCATCTTTCTGGGCAATAGAGTGACTATGTTTTTCAGACTCCCTTACAGATGGTGTGGCAAAGTGAATGATCTTTATCAATGTTTGGTGAGTGAGAATTTATTCACCAAAGCACCATTTACAGGCTGACCCCTAAAATGTCCCACACACATGTTCCCCTATATAACCTTCTCCCTGCTATCTGGAATGGCCATGATTCCAAGGCAATCTTGGAAGCTACATGTTTACGGTGGCATAGTTGTAATCAGCCTTCTTCACTGGATAACAGCATGAAGCAGGCTCCTCAGACATATCAGGACTGTTTAAAAAGCAATAGGAAATTTAGATTATGTATGGGTCACTTTACGTTTTAGAGCCTATTGGTGACTGCTGTTCATTCACCCAGTCTAAGGCAGTAAGTGGAACTAAGCACATACAAATTTGTTAAGTGGCATTTGAATGGTGGAGAAAAAGAACCAGGAAATCTATGCCATCTGCAGATTTTTTGATGGGTTTTAATTTCATTGGTTTTCCAGATCTAATGTGGTTTATTCATGTATTTATTTAATATTTAGAATATCATTTTCCCCAACTATCCCATGGGCTGGCTTTTATGTCCTGGGGACTTTGCAGGAAACAGGAAAGACATCATCCCGCATTATAGTATTTATATTCTTTTGGGCAGACAAGTGGCAAAAAAACAAATGAATAAATCATATGTATGAAATATTTTCATTAAGTTATACATATTATGGTGAAGATTTCATAATACTAAGATTTTAGTTGTTAAACAAGGTTATACATTTCTTTATTACAATGAAATTTCCTACCAAAGCTATGTCAACACTCTTTCAGTTTCATCATTTTGCACAAGATTATAATAAAAACAGATCTTGAAAACATTTTTAATAATGGTTACATACACATCATAGATATCAATTTTTATGTGTGCATAAAGGTCATTGACTTATTTACTACAATTATATACTATACTTGTTGTGAGCATATATTTAAGATCAGAAAATTTTTACTCCTTTTCTGTGAAATTTAAAGGGAATATTTACGTAGCAAGATGGAAAAGATAATTGACAGTTCAGAGACCCAAATATGGTTTAGGATAAACTACATAAATTGACATTAGTTGTCTATTTTGTTGTTTTTGTGTTGTTGTTAATCTTAGCTGAAGATATTTTTCCATTGATTTTTAAATAGTGTGGAAGGATGGAAGGAGACAGAGAGTGAGAAACATCGATTTGAGAGGGACACATCAATGGTTGCCTCCCGCATACACCCAGACCCAAGCAAGGCCAGGGAATGAGCCTGCAACCGAGGTACCAGCCTGCAACCTGGGTAAGTGCCCTTGGAATCAGCATGCAATAAATGGTGCTGTCTCTCCAGTAACCAGGATTCACAAGTGCAGGAATCAAGGGGTGAAAATGTGTCACCACTCACTATTGCCCCTAGTAACTCAGTAGCAAAATGTAACCTCTTCCTACTACCTTATGTTCGGCTGGCCTGGAAGTCATTGTACAAAGGGAGGAGCTGTTCTACCAGGAGAAATAGCAATGATTTTTTCAAATGGGAATTTAAGACTGTCATCCTGCCATTTTATACTCCTTAGGCCTCTGAATCAACAGGAAAGAAGGGAGATACTGTGCTGTCTGGGGTATTTCACCTTGGTTACCAAGGGGAAATTGAACACCACACCCTTAGGTGTCTTAGGATTCATATTGGAAACAATCTGGTTTGTCTTCTATAAATCAGCTTCTGTGGGAAAACAAAATAAAATACATACCAACAAGCACTTCAAGAAAGCATTTTCATTTTTATTATTGTTAAGGAAATGTATCTACACCCTTCTTTTCTCAAAATTAGGTCAAAAATACATATGTATTTATGGATTAGTCACCCTCCAGTACTTTGAAAAAAACTGGACATTGATATCTCATGGTGAGATTTTCGTTGATGGCAGCCTGTCTATTGCTGTGCCATTACCACAGGCTTTCATTATACGGAAAGTTAAGGAGCAGAATTTGATCTCAAAATATATTCAAGAACACAGCTGCTGCCAAGGAGGAGGGAGCCACAGCCATGCTCCTCCACTCCCCACCCACCTCCCCAGACACACATACACACACACTGCTCATTTTATCTTCTGTCCTCACCCTGCTGCCCACAGGGGTTGAAGAGGGTCCACCACTTTTCCCAGAGGCAGGTGATCCTAGCTGCTCATTCTCTTGGACCCCTGAGGTGGAGTCAAGGCCAACCTGGGCCGCTTGAGGGTCCCATTCCAGGAGCAGGATTAGGAGTTAGAAGAGGATGAGGAGCTGGAGAAATAGAGGAGGAGAAGGAGGAGGGGAGCCACTTCTCCCTGAGGCAAGAGGGGTGTGGGACAGAATCAGAGGATGCAGAAGAGCACTTGATTAATCTCTCTGTACTGACCCCATACATCTCGTGTTTCATTTGCAAAGGTTACTTAACAGATGCAACTACAATTACAGAATGTCTTAGTACATGTTGTAAAAGCTGCATTGTAAGACATTTTTACTATAGCAACAGATGTCCAAAATGCA
>NW_005358943.1:6803621-6814163 GCF_000412655.1 Myotis brandtii | reverse complement strand
GTCAGGTTGAGCTGAAAATTCTTGGTGTGTCTCACCAAGGACAGGAATAAAAGAAGCAAAGAGATCAGGGACAGGAAAAAGGGGATAATATAGGTCAAAGTAATAATAAGAAGAGATTTAATAGAGAACATCTCATTTGCCTCTAACTGCAAAGTCATATTTATTTCATGTACCCTGTACGTATTCAACCACAATTCACTAGGAACAACACGCATTAAGAGGTTAAGAGACAGTAGGAAGAAAGACCCCAGGAAAAGCAGAAGAACCACCCTGTTGACTCTCCACTTCAGCCACATGAAAAAGGAGTGGGAGAAATTGGCTATCTTAAGGAAGTAGAAAATGCTGAGGCAGGTGGCAAACCAGATAGTTAGGTGGTTAGTTAGTGCCCAAAGAATACTAACCACCTTTGCTAGTTTACCAGTAGCATACAGATGTGGAGCTAGCCTCATTATAAATGAATCCAAGAGTATTACCAACAGTTGAATGATTCTGGCCAGAGCCAAGCTGGTGAGGATGAAATCAGCTGAGGAAACTTTCCCAGTCCTGAACCATTCGATGCAGTTCATCAGTCCGATGAATCCATTTCCTAGCACTCCTAAAATGAATATTCCTGTTGCCACAACCAGAAAGGAGGCCTTCATTTCAAATGACATCGTTATAAGAATGTTTCTAATGTTGTGCCTCAATGAAAGCTTTATAGTGAAACAGTTGCTGATGGACATCCATTTATGATGATTTCCATAAATATTTTCACCATAATTCCAGAAAATACATCCAAAGTTCTTCTTTGAGATACAGTTCCAGAGACCTTCGCAAAAGAATAGTTCATTCCATTTGAATTGTAATTCCAGTGCTAAACTGAACATTTCTGTTAAGACACACACATTTCATGAATACCTGTAGCATTCCTTACAGTCAGCTACTATATAAACATAAATGTTGTCCACTTATCTTGACACCAGCTGCAAATTTCCATTTGTGCCACTGACTAAATGGATAAAGTAAAATACATAAACATGCAAATCTGAGAGAGATTATTTCCAACCAATTGAATTTCTGTCTCCTTGGAACATACATCTAAATGCAAATATTTTAAATTTTGAATAGTAATTGCTAGGGGAAAAGCTTTTATATAATTCAGCTATTGTTTGTTACTTAATGATAAGATCCTTGTATATATCAAGTATTTTTGTTGATGCAATTTAATTTACATAAATAATTTATTGCAATTATTTCTAGTTTAAAGACCACACCCAAGTCCCAGAACATAGAACTAAAAATAATCATGGAGAAATATTATTAAAGCTAAAGCAGAAGTTATAAGCAAAATATACCAGGAATATACATAAAGCAGCTACAAATGCTACAATGCAAAATTGACTATGGCTTTATGAAGACAGGAATATTTAGTGGGAACTTGAATTATTTAGAAGTTATGAAGAAATACAGAAGTAAATTCAAGACTGATGTAAGGGCATGTGAAATATTCAGTGACATGAACAAATATGACACCCTTCTAAGCAGAGGAACTTTTTTTGTTTTACAGCATCTTATTTGCTTTTCAACTGAAAGGTTTCTAAGTGCTCTACCATATTCGTGTTCTAAATGAAATGTCTTGATCTACTTTCTGGGCAATAGAGTGACTATGTTTTTCAGACTCCCTTACAGATGGTGTGGCAACGTGAATTATGTGGATCAATGTTTTGCAAATGAAAATTAAGTGCACCATTTACAGGCCCGCACCCAAATTACCTCCCACACATGCCCCCCCATACATCTTTCTTCTCCCTGCTGTCCGCAATGCCGTGATTCCATGGCAATCGTGGAAGCCACATGTGGAAGATGGCATGTTTGTGATCAGCCTTCTTCCCTGGACAACAGCATAGAGGAGGCTCCTCAGACATATCAGGACTGTTTATAAAGCAATAGGAAATTTATATATTTTTTTAAATATATATTTTTATTGCTTAAATTATTACAAAGAGTATTACATGTTTCTCCTTTTTTCCCCCCGCCCTTGACAATCCCCTGGCCTCCCTTACCCCCCCAGTGTCTTATGTCCATTGGTTATGCTTATATGCATGCATACAAGTCCTTTGGTTGATCTCTTACCCCCCCGCCTGCTCCCCCCCTCCCCGGCCTTCCTGCTGTAGTTTGACAGTCTGTTTGAGGCAACTTAGGAAATTTATATTATGAATGAGTCACTGTATGTTTTGTAGCCTATTGACAACCGTTGTTCATTCACCCAGTCTAAGGCAGTAATTGGAACCGAGCACATGCAGATTAGTTAAGGAGCACTTGAATGGTGAAGAAACAGAACCAGGAAATCTATGCCACCTGCTGATTTTGTGATGGTTTTGATTTCATTGGTTTTCCAGATCTAATGTGGTTTATTCATGTATTTATTTAATATTTAGAATATCATTTTCTCCAACTATCCCATGGGCTGGCTTTTATGTCCTGAGGACTTAGCAGGAACCAGGATAGACATCATCTGACATTATAATGCTTATATTCTAATTAGAGGCCCGGTGCACGAATTTGTGCACTGGTAGGGCCCCTCGGCCTGGCCTGCAGACATCCCCCGAAGGGTCCAGGATGTGAGAGGGCACAGGCCAGGCCGAGGGACCCCACTAGTGCAAGATCGGGGCTGGGGAGGTACCGTGGGAGGGCTCCAGCACGTGTTTGGCCCGTCTTGCCCAGTCCCCATCTGCTGGACCCCAGCAGCCAGCTAACCTACTGGTCAGAGCATCTGCCCCCTGGGGGTCAGTGTGCATTATAGCGACTGGTTGAACAGTTGAACGGTCAAACAAACAGTCGGACACTTAGCATATTATAATTTTATTATATAGGATGGGCCAGACAGATGATTAAAAACTTTGAATAAATCAAAAGTGGGAAAGGTTTATATTGAGATACAGGTAATGTTAAAATTTCATAATGCTAAGATTTAATATAGACATGTAAATGCAGTTGTTAAACAAGGTCATACATTTTTTTCTTATGATAGAACTCACAACCAAATATATTTCCACATACTATTTCACCATTTTCCATAAGATTATAATAAAAACAGATCTGAAGACTTTTTTATAATTATTACATGGACATCATAGATATCAATTTTCATGTATGCAAACTTATGTACCATATTTATATACTACACTTATTTTGAGCATATACTTAAGATAGGTAAAATTTGAATATTTTCTCTGAAGTTTAAAAGGAATTCTTAAATAGAAAGATGGAGCAGATGATTCCAAATTCAGAGGCCCAAACATGGTGAATATGTAAACTAAATAAATTGATATAAGTTTTTGAATTAGAAAATGTCTTCTCAATTCAAAAATAACAGCATCAGTAAAAACATCATGATTATTTTGCTTTCTTCTTTATTACTATTATAGAACTTATTTATTTTCTAAGCTTTCACCTATTGTATTAAATCTAATACTCTATAGTACTATTTATTGTACATGAATATAAAATACATTCTAAATATGTTTGTCACTCTTTAATTTCATTACGTGCATCTTTTCCTAAGAGTTCTGGTTGTTTTCTATTAACCATGAAGTAAGAATTCATGATGTAATAATATCTATTTCAAGCATCTATCCTGAGTGTGTGATTTAGAATTGAATACCCTTACCAACCCAAAGACTGGAGGTTCAAACAAAAACATTTAAACTCACTGTGGTACATATGTGTGGTACTAATTACAAGGGAAAATAGCAATAATTCCCTGAGATGAGTTATCAGTCCTTAAAAATGCATAAATATAGATAATAAATTCTTTACTTGCAAGATGATAACATAGAATATGTATGTGAAGTATTCATAAATTTATAATTCTGAGCAATTTCTTACAATATTTTATAAAATTAGATTGCTTACCTAAAAAATATGGCAATCTTATAGTCTTTCTTGTTTTTATAAACATGCACAAATATATATTTTTGTGATAAACTTAAGTACAAGTTTTTCTAGGTATACCTTACCCAATTCTATACACATTAAGAAATGTAGTAGGAAGTACAAAACCTTGCAAACTTCATCAGTTTATTTTCTTGCAGAAGACACAAGGTGCCCCATTTATCTCCTTTCCTTCAGCCAGCACCTCAACTGCCTCAGAAGTGACAGAAAGGCCTGTCTCAGCTTCTTATTTCCCCAAATCAGGATAAATGAGTGGCTCGATGGATACAGGATTCCAAAAACTTGGCAAAGCAAGGGAACTGAATTGTTCTGCATAATACTAAAATTCCAAAATGAGATGATTTGAGCGAAGAAGTAAATGACAAATAGCAAGAGAAAGGAGATCACAGTTTGCATGGCTCTTATGTGGACTTCGGTGCTGGGATCTTGGGATCCTTTGCCACTGACCTGCATCTTCTTCAGATGTTTCCACATGGAAAAGATTAGCAGCAGAACAGCTGTCAGGGACGTAGTGAAGGGTATGAAGTGTACAAGCACGAATATAATCCCATTTGAAAGGTGTGTGATGTCCCTCAATTTGCTCTCCCAGGTGATGTTTCCTTTGTATACGTTCATCTTCATTTTTTCATCTGTGCCTACCACTGCAAGATGAAAAACCAAGAAGACCGAAGTCCCCCACAGTATCATGATAACCACTCTTTCAGCTCTCCATTTTAGGTGAAGAAATAAAAGGCAGGAGAAATTGGCTATCTTGAGCAAATAAAGTATGCTGAGGCTAGTAGCAAGCCAGAGACTAAAATGGTTGCTTGCTACCCATGCAATATGAACAATAGTTTTTACTTCTGAACTATAGATCGCTGGATGCAACACAGTTCCATACCAATTGAATATTATTATCCAGAGCAAACAAATTCTAGAGAAAGCCAGAGCAGTGAGAATTCGATCAGCACAGGAGATCTTGTGTTTCTTGACCCAGTCAATGCAGTTCACCAGTGCTATGAAGCCATTGGCAAAACTTCCTAGAACATATTGTGCTATTATAAGGATGGAAAGAATGCTTGGTAATAAGTGTATCATGTCTGAAAAAAAAAAAGCCAAGTATAATATTATCGGTCGTGAATCCTTTACTATTCTGACCTTAAGTTCTATTTGCAGCTGAACTTGAATGTGTATAAAATTCTTCTTTCTTTTAAATTCTATGACCAATGCCAAGCAGGAAAGTACCAGGGTGTGCTAATGCAAGAGTTCAACACTTTCTTTATAAAAACATTATTACCCAAACAACTCAAATCAACTCCTATTCAAATAATGTCCTTGCTGTAGGCTGGAATATATCATAACTGATGTTGTTGTAAAAGCTGAATTCTCATTTGCTAGCATGCAAATATAGACATATTCTCTTTCATTGATTTGCAATTTTCTTTGTTTAACCTCTCCATACTTTGTATTCATCAACTTTGTCATTAGTAAACCATACAAGCCCAATACATTGACTATACAGTAAAAGCTATATTGTTCAATAAAGCTTGGTCATAGATTTGATGATTGAAATGTTCAGAGAGGGCCGGGGTCACGCATCTATGACATGAGGCTGTAATGTATCAAAAAGCTTTTATTTCAGGTGCCTGGGTGCAGAGGGGCTGAGTGTGACAACAAGGAGTCAGCAGAGAGTGCAGGGAGACAGAAGATTTTTATCAGCTACTAGAGGCCCGGTGTACCAGATTTGTGCAGGGGGTAGGGGGTGTCCCTCAGCCTGGCCTGCACCCCCTTGGTAGATGTCCGACTTCCCTCTCACAATCCAAGACTGCTAGCTCCTACCTGCTCGCCTGCCTGCCTGCTTGATTGCCCCCTAACCGCTCCACTGCCAGCTGATTGACGCCTAACTGCTCCCCTGCTGGCCTGATTGCCCCAACTGTCCACCCCTGCCAGCCATCTTGTGGTGGCCATCTTGTGGTGACCATCTTGTGGCAGCCATCTTGTGATGACGTTGAGCGCAAGAGCCACCTAGGCTTTTATTAGTATAGATTGCTGGCTGCAAGCAGTTCAGCTGATTTAAGGGTCCAGTCCTTCATTCCTCCCACCACCAGGTGTCTTCTGGTTATCTGAGCTATGCATTGTTCAAGGCTACAAGCTTTTTGCAAAGTATCTGCTAAGGACAATAAGTTTTTCTCTGCCCCATTTTATTCTCTTTAACCCTTTCAGTCACCATTATTACTGATATGTTAAATTTTTTATTGAATGTATTAGGATGACATTGGTTAATAAAATTGTATAGGTTTTGGAGAACCAAAATGGTGGCATAGGTCAATGCCAATACTCACCGCCTCTCACAACCACATCAAAATTATAACAAAAATACCAAACAACCATCATTCAGAACTGCCTTAAATATGACTGAATGGAAGTCCTACAACTAGAGAAGTAAAGAAGAAAGTACATTGAGACTGGTAGGAGGAGAGGAGGTGTAGAACAGGGCTGATCTGACCCCAATGTGTGGCATGCTTTGAATCTAGAGGGTATCTCCACTGTGGAGGCCTCTCATGAGAAGCAAGGGGTCCCAGCCGCACACCAGACACCCAACCCAGGGTTCCAGAGTTGGGAAGAGAAGTCCCTATAACTTTGGGCTGTAAAAATCAGCAGAGATTGTGGCTGAGTGACACAGAGGCTGCTGGAGACCCCAGCAGTTCCTCTTAAAGGGGCCATGCATGGACTTACTCAGTCTCCAGTGCTCAGGCAATGGCTTGGAGGGGACCCAGAGGCATGCTGGGAGGAATTGAATTGTCTGGCATCAGAGCAAGAACTTGGGGGCAGCTTTCTCCTGAATACTGGTGCTCGCAGGGGTCATTGTTCCCAGGCAGAGACCTCCCCAGTTACAGAGCTGACTGGCAGCTATATCTGTGTTTTCATCAGCCTGGCTCATACTGTTTGCTCCACCCTGGTGATTCCCTGAGACCCCGTCCCACCCAATTTGCAGCCCCACCCAAGTTGTTTGCAGCAGCTTTTCTATATGAATGGCCTGTCCTGGCTCAGGCTTCAGACATGCCGAAAATCTCTCAAACAAGCAGCTGCTGGCATCAGTGTACCCCATACCTATCAATAAGAGTCCCAAGACCCAGCACTAGCACCAGCCTGCCTTGGTGCACTTACAAGCCCAATACAAGTGGCAGTCATCTGCAGATATCTCTGTAACTCCTGCCAGTGGCCCCAGACAGTGGCTGGCTTTGCATCTCCCAGGAGGCCTCAGAGCCAGTGCAATTGGGAGACAGCTTCAGACCATACCAGATTACAACTCCTCACACCCACAAGTGACACACCCAAGGGGCAGACTCGGTGAGCACAAAAGCCCCACTAAAGCAAGCCCTGCTCCATAGTAGTGTCTCCTGCACAGCAGCTCTTCCACTGTAGTTGAAGCTGGTCCTCACAGCCAATTGGCCTGGGAGTCAATTCTTCCCAGTTACACAAACAACAATGAAGGCTCAACTACAACAAGACTGTGCACACAGCCCACACAGGGGGTGCACCTAGAGTGCCCAGCTCAGGTGACTTAGGAGGCTACGCCACTGGTCCCTGCAGGACACTTACTATACAAGGTCACTCTACTAATTCCAGGAGATATAGTAGCTCCACCTAATACATAGAAACATATACAGGAAGCAGCCAAAATGCAGAGACAAAGAAACATGTCACAAATAAAAGAACAGAAGAAATCTCCAGAAAAAGACCTAAATGAAATGGAAGCACACAAACTACTAGAAACAGAGTTCAAAACAATGGTTATAAGGATGCTCAAGGATCTTAATGAGAGCTTCAAGGGACTTAGTGAGAATTTTAAGGATCTTAGTGAGAATTTCAAAGACATAAAAAAGGACCAGTCAGAAATGAAGGATAATAATTTACAAAGAATCAACAGAAGAGGATTCCAAGAATCAAATCAACAATTTGAAATATGAGAAAGAAAACAAAACAAAACAAAAAACTAAACTAAAAAACCAGAAGAGCAAAAAGATAGTGTAAGGAGCCTCTGGGACAACTTCAAACATACCAACATTCGCATTATGGGAGTGCCAGAAGGAGAAGATATAGAGAAAGATATTGAAAACCTATTTGAAGAAAGAATGATGGAAAACTTTCCCTACCTGGTTAAAGAAATAGACTTACAAGTCCAGGAAGCACAGAGAGTCACAAACAAGAGGAATCCAATGAGGCCCACACCAAGACACATCATAATTAAAATGCCAAAGGTTAAAGACAAAGAGAGAATCTTAAAAGCAGAAAGAGAAAAGCAGTTAGTTACCTACAAGTGAGTGCCCATATGACTGTCAGATGATTTCTCACCAGAAACTTTGCAGGCCAGAAGGGAGTGGCAAGAAATACTTAAAGTGATGAATAGCAAGGACCTGCCAGCAAGATTACTCTACCCAGCACAGCTATCATTTAGAATTGAAAGTCAGATAAAGAGCTTCACAGACAAGAAAAAGCTAAAGGAGTTCATCATCACCAAACCAGTATTACATGAAATGTTAAAGGGTATTCTTTAAGAAGAGGAAGAGAAAGAGGAAGAAGGAGAAGAAGGAGAGGAGAAGGAGAAGAAGAAGGAGAGGGAGAAGGAGAAGGAGAAGGAGAAGAAGGAGGAGGAGGAGGAGGAGGAGGAAGAGGAGGAGGAGAAGGGGAAGGGGAAGGGGAAGGGGAAGGACTGGTGGGAAGCAAGGGGAAGGAGAAGGAGAAGGAGAAGGAGAAGGGGAAGGAGGAGGAGGAGAAGGAGAAAGAGAAGGAGAAGGAGAGGGAGAAGGAGATATAAAAATGTGAACAATTAAATGGCAATGCATATCTATCAATAATTAAATCTAAAAATCAAAATAAACAAGCAACAAATCTAATGAACAAAATAAATTGATGAATAAAATAGAATCAGAGGCACGGAAACATGGAACAGACCGATAAATCTCTGAGGGAAGGGAAGAGGGGTGTGGGAAGAAATTAACCAAAGATCTTATATGCACATATGCATTACCTATGGACACAGATAATAGGGTGGTGAAGGCCTGGGGTGGGGCTGGAACCAGGTAGAGGGGGGCAAAGGGGGATAAACGGGGAACATCTGTAATATTCTCAAACAATAAAGATTTTTAAAAATAAAAACATATAGATAAGCTGAAAGATTTACACACTGGTTGGGCTAAATATGTTCTTACTATGGCTTACCCTTCTATATCAAGGACGTTAAGTAACTGACACTGAAAACTTTTGGGGTAATTAAAAACATGACAATAGAGAAAGGTAGAAATATCTGGATTCTGGAGTAATGGGTAATTTATTTCTGTTCTCTCTACCTCTCTCTATCCAACTCTATATCTATGTATGTATGTATCTATCTATCTATCTATCTATCTATCTATCTATCTATCTATCAACTGTGCTTGGGCTGCTATAACAAAAATACCACAGACTGGGTAGCTTATACATAGCATAAGTTTCTATCTCACAGTTTTGGAGGGAGGGAAGTCCAAGATCAAGGTGCCAGCATGGTTGGATGAGGGTCCTCTTCTCGGTTTTAGATTTTTCATTGTATTCTCAAATAGTGGAAGGAGCACTACGGGAATCTCTTTTAATTAAAAGAAAAAAGAGCACTAATCCACCTGGCTGGGGTGGCTCAGTTGGTTGAGCATCGTCCCATGCACAGAAAGGTCGCTGGTTCAATTCCCAGTTGTGGCACATACCTGCATTGCTGGCTTGGTCTCCAATGGGAGGTGTGCGGGAGGCAGCGATTGATGTTTCACTCTCACACATCGATATTTCTCTCTCTCTCCCTTTTTCTCTCTCTCTAAAATCAATAAAAACATATTTTAAAATTTTTTACAGGTCTCAAGTGTACAATTCTATAGTACATTATCTGTACATTATATTGTGTGTTCACCATCCAAAGTCAAGTCTCTTTTCATCACCATTTATCCTCCCCTTTTGGATTTTTGTTTTTAGCATTAGATTTATGTTGAAACAATCTAATCTTTGTCTATTAAAACATCAAGTTTTTCTTGAGTACCCAAGGAAAGCCAATACTCACTAAGGGCTGGTTGCTGATCACTAACATTTAAGTATAATTTTATTGTTAATAAACTCATAAGCATACAAACATATGCACACACACACACCACACACACACAGCTTATGGAAGGAAGTAATTTTTGTTCCATTGTTTTCAAAATAGAAAAATGAGTCTCAGTGAAGTCATCTAGATTTAAATCCATCTTTTATTTCATTCAGGCTTTTCAGCCCAGTATCAATAGATGTCAAACATCTCTCATGCTATGGCTTTGATAAAGTTTTTCATTTGAGTCTACATAATATTTAAATATTCACAAATGTTATAAATATTCCTTGGAAACATCAAAAGAGCATGTAGTTTCCTTTGGAAAGTGTAGACTTCTCTGTATATGAAAATTCAGTTTGACTTTCTCTGTTTAATTCATTCTGACTGCTTAATATTTTAAGATTAATAAATGATCAAATCAGTCCCTAACCTTATATTTTGTTGTTTCAATTTTTATATTATAACTGTTTTCATAGGATGATCCTAGAGCTGGACTGCCATTAAAAAATAATAATAAATAA
>NW_005358943.1:6789935-6803568 GCF_000412655.1 Myotis brandtii | reverse complement strand
TAAATAAATAAATAAATAAAAACAGATTCTCTGCTTTGTATATCTCTGATCTTGGACTCTTTTTAAAAACTACTCTCTGCCTCAGTGTAACCATCAATAAAAATCAGATAACCATGGTAAGCTTTTTGGGTGGGTCTTTGTGAGGAGTACATATACTATTTGTGTAGAGTGCTTTCAATTATGCTCGTCTGGTACAGACACCAGTCACCAAGAACTGGTAGTCATTAGACCGGGTTATTTGATACTTCAAAGTTAACCTGGGAAAACTTCCACCTAGGAGTATAATGTAGCAGTAGAAAAAGACAAGATTTCTTCCTACAACAACCAAGGAAAGGGGAATAAATTGTCAAAATTGTATTTTAAATGCATCACAGAGCTGAGTAAGGAAGAAGGACGATTGAGCTAAAAACCCGGTAAGAGGGGAGACTTTAAATGAAGAGATGATCTGCATATTCAATGCAATCACTATCAAATCCCAGAAAGCTCTTTTGCAGAAAGTGAAAACTATTCCTAAAATGTTTGTGGACATGCAACACTCTTAATAGCCAAAAGAATTTTTTTAAAGAACCGTTTCTCATTTCAAAGCTTGCTACAAAGCTGTATTAATCAAGATAGTACACAATTTGAATAGCAATGGACATAGATACCAATGAATCACAATTGAATCTCAAAAATTAAGACTCACCATCAGATAATTTTTAAAATCATTTTTTGATTTTTCAATTATAATTGACATACATTATTATGTTTGTTTCAGGTATATACCTCAGTGTTTAGACATTACATAACTTACTAAGTGATCATCCCAATCAATCTCACACCCATCTGACACCACATATAATTATTAGAATATTATTGTCTATATTCCCTGTGATGCGCTTTACATCTTCATGACTATTCTGTAACAACCAATTTGTGCTTCTTAATCCCTTCACCTTTTTCACCCATCACCCAACACCCCTTTCTTCTGGCAACCATCAATAAGTTTGTTTCTGTTCTGCTTATTTATTAAGTTTCAATTATTGATAGATATGTATTTATTGCCATTTTATTGTTCATATTTTTTATATATTTTTTTCTTCTTCTTAAAGAAGAGCCTCTAACATTTCATATAATATTGGTTTGGTGGTGATGAACTCCTTCGGCTTTTCCTTTTTGGGAAGCTCTTTATCTGTCTTTCCATTCTAAATGATAGCTTTGCTTCCTTGGTAGAGTAATCTTGGTTGCAGGTCCTTGCTTTTCATCCCTTGGTATATTTCTTGCCTATCCCTTCTGGCCTGCAAAGTTTCTGGTGAGAAATCAGCTGAGAGTCTTATGGGATCTCGCTTGTGGGTAATTAACTGCTTTCCTCTTGCTGTTTTTAAGATTATCTCTTTGCATTTAACCTTTTGCCCTTTAATTTGAATGTACCTTGTTTGAGGCTCTCTGTGCTTCCTGAACTGTATGTCTATTTCTTTTACCAGGTTAGGGAAATTTTCCATCATTATTTTTCTAATAGGTTTTCAATTTCTTGCTCTCTCTCTTCTCCTTCTGGCACCCCCACGATGCAAATGTTGGTATGCTTGAAGTTGTCCCAGAAGCTTCTTACACTATCCTCATTTTTTAAAAATTATTTTTGTGCTATTTTGATTGGGTATTATTTGCTTCCTTATATTTCATATTGCTGATTTGATTTTCAGCTTTATCTACTCTACTGTGGATTTCCTGTAATACATTATTCATTGAAGCTAATGTACTTATTTCTGATTCTTTTTATGTATTCTATCTCCATTTTTAGACTTCTTATCTCTTTTTTTTTAAGTTCTTACTAAGTTCATCTACTCTTTCCCTAAGTTTATTGAGCATCCTTATAACCATTGTTTTGAACACTGCATCCAGTAGATTGTTAATCTCCCTTTTGTTTAGTTCTTTTTCTGCAGTGTTTTCCTGTTCTTTCATTTGGGACATGTTTCTTTGTTTCCTCCTATTGGCTGTGTTTGTTTTTATGTGCTAAGTAGAGCTGCTGTGTCTCCCTGGTTTGGTAGAATGGCCTTGTGTAGTAGGCGTCCTACAGGGTCCAGTGGCCAGCCTCCTTGATTATCCAATCTGGGCACTCCAGAGCATCCCCTGTGTGCACTATGTACACCCTCCTATTTAGTTGAGCCTTGATTGTTGTTGGCATGTCAATAAGAGGGATTTATCTCTAGGCCAATTAGGTGCAAGGACTGGCTGTGACCACAGACCCCTGTTGAGGGTCAGCAGTGCTGGGGCTCACCCCGTAGAGCAGGACATATTTCAGTAGGACTCTGGTACCTGCTGAGACTACCCCTTGAGTGTGTCACTTGTGGAAGTGGTTTAGTGGTGGTGTTTCAATGTGGTCTGAACCTGTCCACTGGGTGCTCTGGCTCTGGGAACTCTTGAGGTACAGGACAAGGTCAGTCACTGCCTGTGTACTTCCAGGAGCCACCTGGCATGAGCTACAATGCAATCTGTAGATGATTATTACTTGTGTGGCTTGAGGTGTCCTGCCAAGCCACAAACTAAGTTCAGCTGTTAGTGCCAGGTGTGGGGTCATTTAGCAAAAGGCATGGGGCATGCCCTAACCAGTTTGGCTTAGTGGATAGAGCTTCGGCCTGTGGACTGAAAGGTCCCAGGTTTGATTCCGGTCAAGGGCATGGACGTTGGTTGCAGGCACATCCCCAGTAAGAGGTGTGCAGGAGGCAGCTGATCGATGTTTCTCTCTCATCTATGTTTCTAACTCTCTATCCCTCTCTCTTCCTCTCTGTAAAAAATCAATAAAATATATATTTTAAAAAAAAGAGGCATGGGGCATGATGAGGCCACATGATGCTTGTTTGAGAGATTTTATGAAAATCTGAAGCTTTAGCCAAGATAGGTTATTTGTATTTAAAAAAAAGAAAAATTCACTGAAAACAGCTTGAGTGGACCTGAAAATTGAGTGAGACAGCTTTACGGAATCACCCAGGTGGAGCAAATAATGTGAGCCAGATTGATGGAGTCTCAGATATGGTAGCTGCCTGGAGGTGGGAGGGCTCATCAAAGGAACAGTGGCCTCTTCCAGCAGTCTGTCTGGGAGAAAGGTGCCTTCCCAGCTCCTGCCCTGATGCTGGACAAATCAGTTCCACCCCATATGACTTTCAAGTTGCTGCCCCAGCAGCGGACCTCAAAGGAAGTTAATTGGAGGAAGTCCAAGTGTGGGCCCTTTAAGAGGAATGTCTGAGACTATAGAAGCTCTCCATCTCCCTCAGCCTCAATCCTTTGGTTTTTACAGCCAGAAATATTGGGCACTTCTTCTTCTGGCACGGGAATCCTGGGTTTGGGTACTTCATTTGGAGCTGGAACCCCTTACTCCTCAGAGGGACCTCCGTAACCGAGATTTCCCTCCTGATTTTTTTCCACCACCTGTGGGTGTGTGACCCACCCATTATGCTTCTCTGTCCCTCCTATGAGTATTGATGTGGCTTCTCTTTAATTCCCTGGATGTAGTGCTTTCATTCAGCCAAATTTCAGGCTGCTCTGCATGATGGTTGTTCTATAGTTCAGTTGTAATTTTGGTGTGGTTGTGGGAGGATGTGAGTACTGCATTTGCATACACAGCTATCTGAAGGGCATGTGTCTCAGATGTTTTTTAAAAAGGTACTATGTTTGAATCAATGGGGAAATTATCTCTTTCTTTATTTTTTCAATGGGTGGTGCTGGCAAAATTTAATATCCACATGCATAAAGTTGAATTTAGTCCCTTATTTTATACCATATGAAAAAGTTACCTTAAAATTTATTATAAGCCTAAATGGAAGTGCTAAACCAATAAAACTGTTAGAATAAAATGTAGGAGAAAAGTTTTGTAAACTTGGGTTTGGTCAATTTATTAGGTGCAATACCAAAAGCAGGGTGCATAAAATTTAAAAACTAATACATTGGACACAGCCAGTCGGCCTGGCAGTCAAATCCCTCTAATATTAACTACAACAATCAAGGCTTAACTAGAACAAGACTGTGCACAAAGACCACAAGGGGGTGCACCAAGAAAGCATAAAAAATGCGGAGACAAAAAAACATGACAGAAATGGAGGATATAGAGCTAAAAAATGCAATTTTGAGGGCTTGCAATAAACTTCTGGAGAGCCTCACGAAAACTAATGAGACCCTCGATGCTATGATAAAGAAACAACTAGAAATTAAGCATACACGGTCTGAAATAAAGAATATTACACCCAATAGCAGACCAGAGGAGCGCAAGAATCAAGCCAAAGATTTGAAATGCGAAGAAGCAAAAAACACCCAACCGGAAAAGCAAAATGAAAAAAGAATCCGAAAATACGAAGATAGTGTAAGGAGCCTCTGGGACAGCTTCAAGCGTACAAACATCAGAATAATAGGGGTGCCAGAAGATGAGAGACAGCAAGATATTGAAAACCTATTTGAAGAAATAATGGCAGAAAACTTCCCCCACCTGGTGAAAGAAATGGACTTACAGGTCCAAGAAGCGCAGAGAACCCCAAACAAAAGGAATCCAAAGAGGACCACACCAAGACACATCATAATTAAAATGCCAAGAGCAAAAGACAAAGAGAGAATCTTAAAAGCAGCAAGAGAAAGAGACTCAATTACCTACAAGGGAATACCCATACGACTGTCAGCTGATTTCTCAACAGAAACTTTGCAGGCCAGAAGGGAATGGCAAGAAATATTCAAAGTGCTGAATACCAAGAACCTACAACCAAGATTACTTTATCCAGCAAAGCTATCATTCAGAATTGAAGGTCAGATAAAGAGCTTCACAGATAAGGAAAAGCTAAAGGAGTTCATCACCACTAAACCAGTATTATACGAAATGCTGAAAGGTATCCTTTAAGAAGAGGAAGAAGAAAAAGGTAAAGATACAAATTGTGAACAACAAACATGCATCTATCAACAAGTGAATCTAAGAATCAAGTGAATAAATAATCTGATGTACAGAAAAAAAAACTAATACATTGAACTATATAAAAATTGAAAACTTTTGCTCTGTGAAATAAATATCTGATTTCAAAAATGTAAAACTGTACTAATTAAGTCAATGTGATACTGTTGTTTATTATACAAATAGGTCAATGGATAGAAAGAATGTCTAGAATTAGATCCACACATATATGGCCAGTTCATTTGCGACAAAGGAACTAAAACAATTCTGTGAGAAATAAAATTCTTTTTAATAAATTATGCTGGGAAAGTGAATAACAGTATGGAAAAATGAACTTCAACCCTTATTTCCCACCATACAATAAAATCAATTTGAGGTAATCATAGACCTAAATATAAAATATAATATGATGAAGCTTCCAGAAAAAAATGTATATTTTTGTGATCTGGGAATAAGCAAAGATTTCCTAGCTTGGACACACACACAAACATAAACACACACATGCACACACACACAAAACAACAACAAAATTAATAAACTTGCATTCTTGAAAAGACACTGTCAACAGGGAAGCATCCATCAGACTGTCAAACCTCAGAGGGAAGGTAGGGGAGGGGAGGGATAAGGGAGAGAGATCAACCAAAGGACTTGTATGCAAGCATATAAGCCTAACCAATGGACACAAACACCAGGGGGGTGAGGGCATGAGTGGGTAAAGAAAATAAATAAATAAATAAATAAATAAATAAAGAGATCTTAAAAGAAAAAATATTTGCCATAGAATGAGATATCTACACTAATAAAAGAGAAACATGCAAATTGGTGTCACTCTGCTACACCCACCAGCCAATCAGGATGAGTATGCAAAATAACCCAACAAAGATGGTGGTTAATTTGCATATGCAGGCGCAGAGCGAAGACTGAAGGCTTCGGCCCCAGCAAAGACTAAAGACGACTGAAGACTGAAGACGACTGAAGACTGAAGAGGCTTGGCTTCTCCGTTGCAGCCAGAGCGAAGGCCTGGGTCCCGGTTGCCAGAGGAAAACTGGTGCCGGCAGCCAGGGGAAGGAAGGCCTATTGCACGAATCTCTTCGTGCAATGGGCCTCTAGTATATATATAATTTAGGATTACAACATGAGACAATTTCAATCCTCTCAAAAATCAGCCCAGCCCTTAATGCTGTACAGCTGTCATACCACTGATGAGAATCACTAATTGCCATAAACATGTACATGGCCAAGTTTGTTCTGGTTTCAATTTGTGCACTGCCAATATGTTATTCCTTATTTGAGACAGCAGTGGTGTACAGACCCTACAGGGGCCTCCATGATTACTGTTCCTTGCTGTTAACACCCCATATATATTCCTCCCCTTCAATGTGGGCAGGACCCATGACTTACTTCTAGCCTGCAGGATATGGCAAACATGAAGGGATTTTGCATATAATTAGGATGATAAGTTAACTTGTAACCAAACCCAAGTTCGGCTGGCTGCTGCAACACAAGCCAAACTCGTGAGACAGGAAAGAGGTTTATTCATGTCTGGCAACCTGAGAAGATGGGGGACTCTCGTCCTAAGGTTCATCTTAACATCTCAGTGTCGGAAGAGGTTTTTAGAAGGGAGGAGAGGAAAAGCACAGCAAAGAGGAGGAACTGTGGAAAGGCAGGCAGTGTTCTTCCTCATCCCAATGTGGATATTCATGGTCAGCACCCTTGAGTTGGCCATCTGGTTATTGTCAGCTGCCTTTCTGTCCCTGGGTAGTCGGCATTAGCAGAGGTCTATAGGACAGGCTGCTCCTTACATTCACACAGAAACTGAAACTGCTAAGCTGTAAAGTATACTAAAAAACGTTTAGCCCTAGCTGGTTTGGCTCAGTGGATAAAGCATTGCCCATAGACTGAAGGGTCCTGGGTTCAATTCCAGTCAAGGGCACATAAGTTGGTTGCAGGCTCAATTCCTGGCCCTGGTAGGGACTTGTGCAGGAGTCAACCAATTGATGTGTCTCTCTCACATTGTTGTTTCTCTCTGTCTGACTCTCCCCCTCCCTTTCACTCTTTCTAAAAATCAATGGGAAAATATCATTGAGTGAAGATTAATAAACAAACAAACAAAAAAAAAACCCTTTCAACATGTAAGCTCTAATTTTGACAGAAAAATCAGGTTAGAGTGACAGTCTGGCTTTGACATTTATTATGATTAGCATGGATAGCTTTACATAAGTATAGCATATGTGTTCCGCATTACAAAATGATTTTTAATTAATTAAAAGCGAGCTGCCCCAGAATTGGGTTTGCTAGTCTTATATTTGTCTATTCGCCTGTGTAAGAATATGCTTCTTCTGGAAAGGTTTATGGTGCTTTTAGATCTGTCCTAGTGAATTTTTGCTATCTGTATTTATTCTGTGCTGAAGCTGAAATGGTACAATCAAGGCAGCAAGTTCTCTGTATGTCCATATAAAATTTTAAAAAACCTTCACGTACTATTGTGTGAGTTTTAAATCTTGCCTACCTCTGGAGAATATTAATAAAATAGATTCTATACTCTCTTATATGAAGTGTCAGTGACAGATAAGGATGGCGTTTTCAGCCTTTGACAGGCCTCTATGGATGAATCACAGTGAAGGTCCTCAGGATATTGGAGCCAAGTCTTGCCATCTTCTGCAGCTAGAGAGACAGCTCTTAGCCTGCAGCTGAACCTTAGTAGAGACAAAACCCTTGACCATGGACTACCAAGTTACCATGTGACCTGAGCTGCCCATTATTACCTGAGTGTTATCTGACCCACTGAGCCATAAAAGTGCACATGCAAAATCATCGAATGGAAGTGGAATACATAAGATCTGGCCCAAGCAGGCCCTGACAGCACTAGGAAATTACCTGAAGAAGTAGCCCAAATGCCCATGGTCCCCACTCCTGCTACACTGCCCTTTCTTTTCCAGCCTGCACCTCTGGCCTCATGGAGAGTTCCCTACAATCAGTTGACACAGGGAGAGGGTCTTAGGTCTGGTTTACAGATGATTCTGTACAACATGCAGGTGCCATCCCTAAGTGGAAAGCTGCAGCACTGCAGCTCCTTTCTTGGGACATCTTCAAATGACAGTGGGTAAGGGAAATCCTCCTAGTGACAGAATTCTGACCATTGTACCTGGGTGTTCCCTTTGCTTAAGAGAAGAAATGGGTAGAGCTGTTATTATATACTGATGCACGGACTATGGCCAATGGTCTGGCTAGATGGTCAGCAGCTTGGAAGGAACATGATTGGGAAATTAGTGATAAGGCAATCTGAGAAAGAGGTGTGTGGACAGACTTCTCTGAACAGACAAAAATTGTGAAGATATTTGTGTCCCATATGAATGTTCACCAAAGGGTGGCTTCAACACAGACAAATTTTAATAAACAGGTAGATAAGATGACCTGTTCTGTGGATAATATCTCTTCTCAACCACCCCTGGTATCACCCAGTGGGCTCATGTACAACATAATTGGAGCAGTAGGAACAAAGTGGTCACTGCTGAATGCCCAATGTGTCAATAGCAGACACCAACACTGAGTCTCGAATATGGCACCATTCTCAAGGGTTGATCACCCAGTTACCTGGTGGACTGATGTATACATTGCTTCTGATCAAGGACCCAACTTCACAGCAAGATAGGTGTGGCAAAGGGCCCAGCTTCATGGAATTTATTCATCTTACCATGTTCCCTACCATCCTGAAGCAGCTAGCTTAACAGAATGGTATAATGGCCTTTTAAAGACTCATTTACAGTGTTCATTAGGTGGCAATATCTTTCAGGGCTGGAGCAAGGTTCTCCAAAAGGTTACATACACTTGGAATCAGCATGCTGGCTGGGGTAATTGATCTTGGCTACCGAGGGGAACCCCACTCCCTTAGATGGCCTCTGTATTACCATGACATTACATTCGTATTAGAAACAATCTTTTGTATTCTTCTTCTATAAATCATCTTCTACAAGGAATCTGGATAAAATACATAAGACCAAGCTCTTAAAGAAAGCCTTTTTATTTTTATTAGTGTTATTTTTATCTAAACTTTAAAAGAAATTTTTAGGTAGTAAGGTGGAGCAGATGATGGAAATTCAGAGGCCCAAACATGGTTTAGGGCTAAACTAAAAATAAACTGACATCAGTTTTTTACTTTAAAAAAGGTCTTCTAAATTCAAACACAGTGAGAAATGACTTTTCTAACTGCATAGGGAACCATAGCTGCATTAAAAACCTCATGATCATTTTGCTTTTTTCTTTATCCCTATTGTAGAACTTGTTTATTTTCTAAGCTTTCACCTATTGTATTAAATCTAATAATCATTAGCACTACTTATTATACATGTATATAAACTATGTTTGTTACTCTTTAATTTCATTACATGCATCTTTTTCCTAACAACAATTCTGATTACTACCTCTTAACCACGAAGTAAGAATTCATGATGGAATAATATCTATACCCAGCATCCATCCTCAATGTGTGATGTAGAATTGAATAACCTTGCCATCCAAAAGATTGTAGGTTCAAACAAAAAAATCTATATATCACTGTAGTACATATGTGTGATACTAAATACAATGAAGAAAAACAATGATTTCCTGAGATGAGTTGTCAGGCCTTAAAAAATGCATCAATATAGATAGATAATAAATTATTCACTTGCAAGATGATAGAATAGAATATGTATGTGAGATACTCATGGTTTTGTAATCCTGAGGAATTTCTTACACCATTTTGTAAAATTAGATTTCGAGCTTAAAAAAGATAATATGGTAATCTGATCTTTCTTGTATTTTTTTATAAATATGCACACATATGCATTTTTGTGATAAGCTTAGGTAAAAGTTTTTCTAGGTAAACCTTACCCAATTCTACACACATTAAGAAATGTAGTAGGAAGTACAAAACGTTACAAGACTCCATTACTTTGTTTTCTGCCAGAAGACACTAGGTGCCCCACTTATTTCTTTTCCTTCAGCCAGCACCTCAGCTGCCACAGAAATGACAGAAAGGCCTGTCTTAACTTTTTGTTCCCCCAAATCAGGATCAATGAGTGGGTTGAAGGATGCACGATTCCAAGAACCTCACAAAGCATGAGAACTGAATTATTCTGCAGAGTTTGGGGTCTCCAAATTGAGATGATTTGAGCGAGGACATAAATGACAAATAGCAAGAGAAAGGAGATCACAGTTTGCATGGCTCTTACGTGGACCTCGGTGCTGGGATCTTCAGTTCCTTTGCCACTGAGCTGCATCTTCTTCAGATGTTTCCACAGGGAAAAGATTAGCAGCAGAAAAGCTGTCAGGGACATAGTGAAGGGTATGAAGTTTGTAAGCATAAATACAGTCATACTTGAAAGGTGCATAATGTCCCTCAAGTTGGTCTTCCAAGTGACGTTTCCTTCATAATCATTCTTCTTCATTTTTGCATCTATGCTTAGCACTGTAAGATGACAAACCAAGATGAACAAATTCCCCCACAGTATCATGATAACCACTCTTTCAGCTCTCCATTTTAGGTGAAGAAATAAAAGACAGGAGAAATTGGCTATCTTGAGAAAATAAAGGATGCTGAGGCTAGTAGCAAGCCAGAGACAAAAATGGTGGTTTACTATCCAGACCATGTAAACAGTAGTACTTACTTCTGAACTATAGAAAGGTAGATTAAACACAGTTCCATACCAATTGAATACTATTATCCAGAGCAAACCAATTCTGGAGACAGCCAGAGCAGTGAGGATTCGGTCAGCACAGGAGATCTTGTGTTTCTTGATCCAGTCAATGCAGTTCACCAGTGCTATGAAGCCATTGGCAAAATTTCCTAGAATAAATCCTGTCATTATTAGCATGGAAAAAAAAATTTGTAGTAAGCTTATCAGATCTTGGGGGGAAAAGTCAAGCGTGGCAAAGAAAGTGCCAAACGTAATATTACTGCGCATGATTCCTTAATATCCTAAAGCTCCACCTGCATCTGGTTTCTAAATGTTCAGTGAAGTTCTCATTTTCTTTTAAATTCTGAGATCAATGTCAAAGCAGAAAAACACCAAGGTATGCTGAGGTCTGGGTTTAAAGCTTACTTCACTAAAGACATTGTTCCAATGATTTAAATGAATTCTTGTTCAGTGAGGTACTTGCTATAGGCTGGAAGATTTCATAGCTGATGTCGAAATAAGAGCTGAATTCTCATTTGTTAACATGCAAATAGACAAAGTCCCTTTCACCATTTTTGCAATTTTTTGCCTTTCTCGCCTTTACATCATTTGAATTAACCAAGTTAAGATGTAAGCTAGTAAAATTTTTAAATCGAATACATAGGATATTCAGTCAGTGTCTAAATTGATCATTGGATCTTCATCATCTAGTGATGACCATAATGGTTCATTATTGCTAAGGATTTGTTTTAACAAAAACATTAGATCCACACAGAAAGACTTAAAGGAACTTATCTATTGGTTTTCTAAGTGTTTCTTTTCAAAAATGTTCCAGTTTCCCTAGGACCATTAGGAAGGCTAATACTAAAATTGGAAGCAGATAACTAATATTCATAAATAGTTTCATTGTTTACAAGCTTATAAATACACACACACCACCTATACATTTCATTTGTTCTCCTGAAAAAGTCTGATGTGCAGTAAGATACAAATCATTGTCTATAATTTCCAAAATGAAACATATATATATCACGGAGGTATTTTAGATTTAAATCTGCTTCCCTTACATCAGGCTTTTTTTTTAGACCATTATTAATATTTATCAAGCATATATATCATATTTAGTTCTTTTATAAAGGTTTCTCTCTTTAGTCTACTTAATATTCACATATTAAATATTTAGTTAAAATATTTGGCAATTTTATAAATATTCCTGAAACTTCATTGTGATTTTGATTGTAAATGCATTGGGCACAAGGGCTTGGACACAATTGCTACCTTATGAAATTGATTCTATCTACTCAAGAACATGGTATATATCTACATCTACATAGTATATATCCTTTATGTTCTTAAATACAACTTAATAAATGTTGCAGTAAAATATGACATAATATTTCTGAGACTTATCTCCACACACCCTATAGTTTTTGTTGCCATGAGAAGCCTTTTCCTGGTAATGTTTCCTGAGTCTGGGGAGAGCCCCATGCTCGGGATTTTTACTCTGCTCTGTGCTTGCAGCTTCATGCACTACGTGGTAAATCACTTAGCATCTTACAACTTTAACTCTTCACATGAGCAATGGTATTTTGCACATGTGAGTATCAGTAAGTTATGAAGTACACAGCTTACCTGGCACATAAAAGTATAACTTCCTCTTTTCAGTGGCTACCTATTACATATGTCCACTTTTAATTTTACTTCATAGCTTATGTGCTTTATTAAAATTTCTCCAAAAGTCACATAGATGTTCAACATATATTCATTCAATGAATAAACTAATGAACTACATTAGGAAAACAAGAAAATCAATTTCAAACACAAAGCCCGCACTTTGAAGAGATTTCTTTGTGAATGTAAGTCATGAGTAAAGACTTCTTCATTTCTAAAACATACAGATTCTATTATATTAAAGGTTTAGCAGTATTGAACACAGGATATATGGCCATAATTTTCTCTCCTTTACTCCACCTCTTGAGCTCAATTTACTGTAAATGTTTTAGCTACTCATCAGTACCAGTAAAATAGCGATACTTGATAAAATAAAATATACCAAAAACACCAACCTCCCAAAGAGCTATATGCAATTAAAAGACTATCATTACTCAAGATTTGGTAATCTTATACATTAAAATGAAAATAAATTGTAGCACATATTTGAAAAGTATAATGGCAAATACAATTTATTTCTAAATGTAAATTAGATATTCCTACTAATAAATATAATTCATAAGTTTTTGAATGTGAAACTAATGATATAAAAAGGTTAATGGAAAGAAAGCAGCTTCATGATTTGGAGGAATTTCTACAAAAACATTTGTATATTGGGTCCTATTTTTGGGTCCTATTGCATATACTAAATTGCATATACAAAATACCACGTGCAGGCGTGCACATACAGTGCGATTGAAACTTCGTGGCCCATGCGCAGAAGTCGGTATTTTGTGGAAGAGCCACACTCAAGGAGCCAAAGAGCTGCATGTGGCTCGCAAGCCACAGTTTGCCTAGCCGCAGTTTGCCGACCACTGCCCTAGACCATCTCCTAATCTTTTGGTCAATACCCTGCCTGAGCCAGATCGTCTGTCCATTTTGGACTTGAATACAACACCACATTGTGGAGCATGAGATCTGACTTTCTAAATGGCCACCAAGGGGCATGAACAGAAATGTTAGTTCTGCTTTGGATAAAACCTGGCCAATGGGAAATAGGAGACATGAGAGAGCCCAAAGTATGCATTCTCTCTCCTCTTTCTCCTCCATGGACTAATATTGCTTATGGTTCCTCCTTGTAACCCTCCCCAAAAAGTCTTGTGTGCCAATTACTGACCATCATTTTGTCTCTCAACACATTGTAAGGTGGCAGCCATCTGAGTAATGTACCACAGCACATCATTCTATATCTTCTCTTGCTTCATTTTTACATGTGCTTCCTATTGCTGCTTCGGATGCCATCCCAAATAAATGTTATCACTTTAATCCCTGAACCTTGATTCTGGCTTTAGAGGCCCCAGGCTAAGGTGTTCATTGAATTGTACAACTGTTATTAGCTCACTTTAAGTAACTGTATTATATT
>NW_005358943.1:6773053-6789738 GCF_000412655.1 Myotis brandtii | reverse complement strand
ATGCCTCATCTCATTTGATCCTCACAGAAGTCCTGGAGTAGGTAGATAGGAGACTCGATGGAATCCTATTTTCTTTTCATTAGCCAGAAAATGGAGATTTAGAAAGCTTTGAAAGTTGACCCGACTGAAAAGAAGTAAGAAATGGTGAACCTTGAAAATGACTACAGGTTTTCTCACTGTGCAGAATATAGTCAAAAACCGTTGCAGTTAAATATTTTACCCTTTGTTCTCCCTGCATAATCTACAATAATCTTCTTTGTGTTGATACTTACTGCTGTGTTCCTGACAATTACCTGAAAGCAAAGTTGGGGTGCTTCATTGGGCTGGAAAAAGTTTAACTAAATCAGAAAGCAGGTCTAATTAAGCAAGTTTGTTCTATATCTATAAAAGGCTAAGTTGACTCGCGCATATGCAATACATATAAAGCTCTCGCTGGCACCAATCGCACACGTGTGTTTCCATCTGTCATTGTCGATTGTGAATTTGGTTGACACTTCTATTATAGAGAAAGGGCGAATAATGACATTAAAATGTTTCTTCTAATTAATTTCCTTTCAATGTACATGAATTCATGCACTGGGCCACTAGTATTATAATAAAAAGCTTATTTAGAAGACTAAATTTACACAATGTGATGTGTCAAATATATTTCAATAAAATATATAATAAAAACAAAAGTTTATGTAGAAAAGATACAGAAAATATTGTATATAAAATAACATTTTAGTAGGGCAGCTGAGTTAGTGAAGCAATTATGAACTCAATTTTAGTAAGTCAGATATCATTTTTATATATGCAATACTCAGCTTGAAAAATATCATTAAAAATATCAGAAATATATATATATACACAAATTTAGAAAAATCCTTTATATGCCTTTTTCAAACTATTGTAATAGATGCTACCTAATTTTGATGTCCCACCTTGTCTCCACTCCACACATATAATATGGATGAGTCAAGGCTATATTCTAGTGATATTTCCCCCATACAATGATGTAATAGCCAAAATTTTGCTCTGAGAAATGATTCTCAGATATACCTGTCACATGAACCAAGAAATTCATGCAATCTATAGGTTTTGTGAAGTTTCATTTTCATTGTTTCCCAGCCTGAATATAGTTATTTCATTCCTCCATTTTGACCAACTATTGTATCGGTTGCCTGGTAGGTCCTGGGAGTGAGTAGCAAACAACATAGACATGGTCATCACTTTTCTGAGGCTTATATTGTACTGGGGAAGATAAATGATATGCACAAAAAATCAGATGTGGATATGATTTATTTTAACTTTTAGAAGATGCTAATATTTCATAACCTAAGAGTTAATACAGTCATGTAGAATTCAAGTTGCTGAACAAGATTGTACCTTACTTTCTTGTAATAGAGCTTTCCATCAAGGAATTTTCAAACATATTTTCTTTGATTCCATCATTTTCCAATTATTTTAAAACAGATCTTTAAGATAACCCCATAATTATTATATAGACTTCATAAATGCCATTTTAATGTATGCATAAAAATTCATTGAATTATATACCACAATTTCTTTACTATTTATACAGTGAGCTTTTTTTTTTAATGGGGAAGATCTAAGTCTTCTTATCTCACGTTTAAAAGTAAATTTAAGAATGAAGATGTAGGAATTATTTGTAAATATAAAGTCCAGGAGTGGTATAGAAAAAGCCTGAAATATTTGACATCAGACCTCAACTTCAACAATAGTTTTCCTTCAAAAACTATAAAAAGATGAATTTCCTAACAGCATAAAATTTGATAACAACTTTTCAATAATGTCTCAATCAAGTTTCTTTCATCTTTATCTCTATTGCAGCATGTGATTTTTCTAAGCTTTTCATCTGTTTGTATCAAATCAAATATTCTTTAGTACTCTTTATTGTATACATATACAGAATTTATTCTAAATATGTCACTCTTTTTTTAATATAGTTTATTGATTTTTTACAGAGAGGAAGGGAGAGAGATAGTCAGAAACATCGATGAGAGAGAAACATCGATCAGCTGCCTCCTGCACACCTCCTACTGGGGATGTGCCCGCAACCCAGGTACATGCCCTTGACCGGAATCGAACCTGGGACCTTTCAGCCCACAGGCCGATGCTCTATCCACTGAGCCAAACCAGTTTCGGCTAACTATGTCACTCTTGAATTGTAAGTAAATTTAGGATTTACTCTAAATATGTTTGTCACTCTTAAATTCTTAGCAAAAGTTCTGGTTGCTGTCTGTTAACCAGAAATTGAATATTTACGGTGGAATAAAGTCTGTCCCAAATAAGCATACTCACTGTATGATTTAGAATGGAATATCCTTACCATGAAAAAGATTAGGAGTTCCAACACTAAAATCTAAACACACTGGGGTGCAAATTACAATTAAAAATAACAATGATTTTCAGAGTTAAGTTGGCAGCTCTTAAAAATCCATAAATATAGATCACAAATTTTTCAATTGCAACATGATAACATGGATTATGTTTGTGAAATACACATGACTTTATAATTCTAAGGAATTTCTCACAGTATTGCGTATAATTAAATTGCTTTTCTGAAAAAATTGATTCAAGGTAAGTTCTTTCCATTTTTTTCTCATAGTTTTCATACACCCACATATATTTCTTTTTACCTGATAAACTTAGGCAAATCTTTGAAAACTGTTCAGTTATATACACTGTGGTAAAACCAGTAGGAAGTATAATATGTTACAGGCTCCATCACTTTATTTTTGCTGGAACACAAATGATTTCCCTCTTGTTGATCTATAGTGTTGAAGGTTTCCATTCTTTCAGCCAGCATCTCACCTGCCATAAAGCTGAGAGAAAGTCCTGATTTAGCTTCTTGTTTCCCCAAATCAGAATTAGCGAGTGGCCTGAAACATAGACAAGTGCCAAAACCTGGAAACACAGAAAAACTGGTATATTCTGAGGATTATAGAAACTCCAAACTGAGATGATTAGAGTCACAAAGTAAATGGCAAATAGCAAGAGAAAGGAGATCACAGTTTGCATGGCCCTTACATGGACCTTGGTGCTGAGATCTTGAGTTTCTTTACCACTGAGCTGCATCCTCTTGAGATGTTTCCACAGGGAAAGGATTAACAGCAGAACAGCTGTCAGAGACACAGAAAAGGGTATGAAGTTTGCGAGCGTAAATATAGTCAAATTTGAAAGGTGTATAATGTTCCTCAAGTTGGTCTTCCAAGTGATGTTTCCTTTATATTCACTCATCTTCATTTCTTCATCTATGCTTAACACTGCAAGACGAAAAACCAAGAAGACCAAAGTCCCCCACAGTATCATGAGAACCACTCTTTTAGCTCTCCATTTTAGGTGAAGAAAAAATAGGCTGGAGAAATTTGCTATCTTGAGCAAATAAAATATGCTGAGGCTGGTAGCAAGCCAGAGGCTAAAATGGTTGCTTACTACCCAGACAATAGCAGCAACAGTTCTTACTCTTAAACTATACAAAGCTGGATTAAACAGAGTTGCATACCAATGGAATATTATTACCCAGAGCAAACCAATTCTGGACACCGCCAGACCAGTGAGAATTCCATCAGCGCAGGAGATCTTTTGTCTCTTGACCCAGTCAATGCAGTTCACCAGTGCTATGAAGCCATTGGCAAAGTTTCCTAGAACAAATCCTGCTATAACTAGTGTGGAAAGAATGCTCAGGAATAAACTCATCATGTTGAGGGGGGGGGAAAGGCCAAGCCAAATATCACTGGTTGTGATTCATTTGATATTTTGACCTTAAGTTCTATTTGCAGCTGATCTTAAATGTGCATAAAATACTTGTTTCTTTTCAATTTTATGACCAATGAAAAGCAGGAAAGCACCAGGGTATGCTAATGGAAGAGCTCAGTGCTTTCTTTATGAAAAACGTTGTTATGTTCCAAACAGCTTATATGAACTCCTATTCAAATACTTTATGTCCTTCCTGTAGGCTGGAATATCTCATAACTGGTGTTGCTGTGAAAGCTGAATTCTCATTTGCTAGCATGCAAATATAGACATATCCTCTTTCATTGTTTTGCAATTGTCTTTCTTTAACCTCGTTATAATTCATGTTCATCAACTTCGTCATTAGAAACATTTAAAAACCCAATACATTGAATACACAGAGAATGCTCAATTGTTCAACGAAGCTTGGCCATAGATAGGATTATTATCACCATAGATTTTTTTTTAATTTTTATTGAATTTATTGAGATGACATTGGTTAATAAAATTATATAGGTTTCAGGTGTACAATTCTATAATATACTCTCTGTATATGATATTGTGTGTTTGATATTGTGTGTTCACCACCCCTAGTCAAGGCTCATTCCATCACCATTTATCCCACTTTTTGTTTTTAATATCAGATAAATGTAGAAAGAATCCAAGCTTTTCTTACTAAAGCATCAAGGTTTTCTTGGTACCCCAGGAAGGTCAAGACTCACTAAGGGCTGGTTGCTGATAACTAACATTTAGGTATACTCTTATTGTTTATAAACTCATAAGAATACAAGCATATGTACACACACACACACACACACACACACACACACACACACACACAGAGCTCATGGAAGAAAGAAATTATTGTCCCACAGTTTTCAAAATGGAAAAATGTGTCTCAGTGAGGTCATCTAGGTTTAAATCCATCTTTTATTTCATTCAAGCTTTTCAGATCATTACCAAAAGATGTCAAACATCTCTCATGTTAAGGCTTTGATAGAATTTCTCATTTGAGTCTATGTAAAATTTACATATTAAATATTTAATATAAATGCTCACAAGTGTTATAAATATTCCTTGGAAACTTAAAAAGTTCACTTCTTCAAGGCTAGTAAGAATCTCTCTCACTCAGGGGAGGCCCAGCATTCTCAAAAGCTTTACCTGATTGCATCAGGCACATGAAGGATAATCTCTCTTTTGATGAACTCAAAATCAGTTGATTTGGGATCTTAATTACATGTACAATCCCTTTATGCTTGCCATATTCTGAAGGCTAGGAGCAAGTCATAGGTCTTGCCCACACTGAAATTATATGTGGTATGAACATCTGGGAACAGTAATCATGGAGACTCTGTAGGATCTGTGGTTTCCACTGGAGAGTCTAGACTTCTCTATATATGAAATTCAGTCTGACTTTCTCTGTTTAATTCTTTTATGACTGCTTAACATTTATTTTATGATTAATTAATGCTAAAATCAGCTTCTTACCTTGGATATTATTGTTTCAGTATTTATATTATAACAAAGGAACTAAAACAATTCAATAGGAAATAATAAAATTCTTCAATAAATGTTGCTGGGAAAGTGAATAACAGCATGGAAAAATAAACTTCAATTCTTATTTTACACCATACAATAAAATTAATTTGAGGAGATCATAGACCTAAATATAAAAGACTAGAGGCCCAGTGCACAAATTTGTGCATGGGTGGGGTCCCTCCACCTTGCTGGCTGGGAAGGGACCGAGGGAGGGCTCCAGGGAGTGTCTGGCCCCATTTTGCCCAGTCCCGATAGGCCAGACCACAGCAGCAAGCTAACCTACGGGTTGGAGCAACTGCCCCCTGGTGGTCAGTGCATGTCATAGCAATTGGTCGAGCGGTTAGCATATTAGGCTTTCATATCCTATCTAATAATAGACAAACATGGTAATTAACCGTACCTCCGACACGCTTCCCATTGGCTAATCAGGGTGATATGCAAATTAACTGCCAAACAAGATGGCGGCCGGCAGCCAGGCAGCTGAAGCGAACAGGAGGCTTGCTTGCTCCAGTGATGGAGGAAGCCAAGGTTCCCTGCCTGCTGCTGCCGGCCTCTGAGCTGCACTCTAAGAAACAATGTTGCAATTATAGAAGCTAAACAAAACTCCAGAAACCTGCTTTCAGCCAGCCGGGCCTCAGAGCTAGAGTTGCAACAGTGTTTCAATTATAGAAGCCACACAAACCCAGATACCCGCTTTCAGCAGCCGAGGTCTCAGAGCTGGAGCCGAGACTCAGAGCTAAAGCCAGCTCTCAGTTCCAGTGACAGCCATAGAAGGTAAATAAATCCCAGAATAAAAAATTAAAAAAGAAAGAAAAAAAGGAGAGGTTGGGAGCGTCAGTCGTCCGCCAGCCTGAAAACGGCCCTCAGCCCCTCACCCAGACTGGCCAGGCACCCCGGTGGGGACCCCCACCCTGATCCGGGACACCATTCAGGGCAAACCAGTCAGCCCCCACCCATGCACCAGGCCTCTATCCTATATAGTAAAAGGGTAATATGCAAACTGACCCTAACAGCAGAAGGACTGGGAATGACTGGTCACTATGACACACACTGACCACCAGGGGGCAGACGCTCAATGCAGGAGCTGCCCTCTGGTGGTCAGGGCGCTCTCACATGGGAGGAGCTCTGCTCAGCCACAAGCCAGGCTGATGGCTACTAGTACAGCAGTGGTGGTGGGAGCCTCTCCTGCCTCCTCAGCAGCGCTAAGGATGTCCGACTGCAGTTTAGGCCTGTTCCCCGCTGGCAAGTGGACATCCCCCGAGGGCTGCCGGGCTGCCAGAGGGATGTCTGATTGCCATCTTAGGCCCAATCCCCCGGGGAGTGGGCCTAAGCCATCAGGTGGTCATCCCCTGAGGGGTCCCAGACTGCAAGAGGGCACAGGCCGGTCTGAGGGACCCCCCCCCTTCCCCCTCGAGTGCACAAATTTTTGTGCACCGGGCCTCTAGTATATAGATAATATAATGAAGCTTCTAGAACAGGGTGGGCAAACCCTGGCACACGTGCCAAACATGGCACGCCAGTAACTCCTGCTGGCACGCGAAAGCCTCTCTTATAATCTTCTATTTACAATTTTTTTCTTAATATCGACTTTTTTATTTTTCAGATAAATTCAGTGTAGGTGCATCTTAGATAAATAAATAATTTTACATAACATGTATACATTAAAAAATAAATGTATTTTTCATCATCATTGTATACTGTGTTTTTGTCGCTCGAATGAATTTTATTATTTCTTCAAGGTTCTTCACATACATACACCTTAAGAGATATCAAGTAGGCATAACATGTTCTCAAAAAATTAGGGTTGGCATGCAGAAGAATTTTGAGTCAGAGATTTTGCTGGTTTTGGCACGCACTCACAAAAAGGTTGCCCACCACTGTTCTCTACACTAATAAAAGAGAAACATGGTAATTGGCGTACGACCGCTACCCTTCCCATTGGCTAATCAGCATATCCTTATGCAAATTAACTGTCAGCCAAGATGGCGGCCGGCAGCCAGGCACTGAAGCGAGCAGGGAGGCTTGCTTGCTCCAGTGACTGCGGACTCCAACGTTCCCCGCCTAACTTGCCGGCCTCTCAGCTGCAACTCTAAGCAACTATGTAGCAAATAAGAAGCTAAACAAAACCCCAGAAACCAGCCGGACTGAAAGCCAGCCAGACTGCAACATTGTATTGATGTTTTCAGCAGCTACACCTCAGAGCTAAAGCTGGCCCAGAATAAAAAAAAGAAAACAAGGAGCGGTTGGAAGCTTCAGTCACTCGCCAGCCAGAAAACAGCCCTCAGACCCTCACCCAGACTGGCCAGGCACCCCAGTGGGGACCCCCACCCTGATCCAGGACACCCTTCAGGGCAAATCAGCCAGCCCCCACCCATGCACCAGGCCTCTATTCTATATAGTAAAAGGGTAATATGCCTCCCAGCACCGGGATCAGCAGAGCAGTGAGGCTCCCAGCATCGGGATCAGCGTGACAGGGGGCAGCGCCCAAACCCCCTGATTGGCCCTGCTCTGTGTGTGACAGGGGGCAGCGCCCAAACCCCCTGATTGGCCCTGCTCTGTGTGTGACAGGGGGCAGCGCCCAAACCCCCTGATTGGCCCTGCTCTGTGTGTGACAGGGGGCAGCGCCCAAACCCCCTGATTGGCCCTGCTCTGTGTGTGACAGGGGGCAGCGCCCCAACCCCCTGGTTGGCCCTGCTCTGTGCGTGACAGGGGGTGGCACCGCAACCTCCCCATCGACCCTGCCTTGAGTGTGACAGGGGGCGGTGCCCCCACCCCCCAATCCGCCCTACCCTGAGCGTGACTGAGGGTGGCATCGCAACCTCTCGATCCGCCCTGCTCTGTGCATGACGGGGCGGTGCCCCAACTCCCCAATTGGCCCTGCTCTGAACCTGACCAGGGGCTGCACTTAGGGATTGGGCCTGCCCTCTGCCACCCGGGAGCAGGCCTAAGCCAGCAGGTCGTTATCTCCCGAGGGGTCCCAGACTGCGAGAGGGCACAGGCCGGGCTGGGGAACCCCCCTCCCCCCCCCCAGTGCACAAATTTTTGTGCACCGGGCCTCTAGTACATATATATAATATTTTTGTAGCCTTGGGATAAACAAAGATTCTTGCCTAGGACACAACACACACACACAACAACAACAAAAGTAATGAATTAGATTTCCTGAAAAGACACCATCAAGAAAATTAAAACCTTTGCCTTGGAATGGGAAATATATATATATAAATTTAGGGTTACATAACTCAATTTCAACACTCCCAAAAGTCAGGCCAGCCCTCAATGCTCTGGAGATGTAAAACCACTAGTGAGACCCACCAATAGCACTGTTACACTTACAGAGGAGTCTTTTCATGAACATGTACATGACCAAGTTGGTTCTTGTTTCGATTTGTGCACCGACAATATATTATTCCTCATTTGTGGCAGCTGTGGTGTACAGATCCTACAGGGGTCTCCATGATTACTCTTCCCAGATGTTCATACCACATATAATTTCAGTGTGGGCAAGACCTATGACTTGCTCCTAGCCTTCAGAATATGGCAAGCATAAAGGGATTGTACATGTAATTAAGATCCCAAATCAACTGATTTTGAGTTCATCAAAAGAGAGATTATCCTTCATGTGCCTGATGCAATCAGGTAAAGCTTTTGAGAATGCTGGGCCTCCCCTGAGTGAGAGAGATTCTTACTAGCCTTGAAGAAGTAAACAGTCATGTTACAAAGTACCTATGCAGAGCGCTGCAAGAAAATGAATTCTGCCAACAATTTGCATGAGCTTGGAAGTAGGCTCTTCTCCAGTCATGCGTGCAGGTAAGAATTTAGTATAATTGAAACCTCTGCAGCTGTGTAAGATCATGAAGCAGAGAACACAGGTAATTCTTGCCCATATTCCTGACTCCAAAAAACCCCCATAGAAATAATATATGTGTGTTTTTGGGGTTTAGCCACTACATTTGTGGTAATTTGCTACACAGCAATAGCAAATGAATACAGTGGCAATAATAGAGAATTTGATTTTGCTCTATTTGGTAGAGAAAAATCTCTTCTCTATCTGGTGAGAAATGCCCCAGAATTAGGTTTGCTAGTCTTCAGTTTGTTGATTTGTCTGTGTAAGAATATGCTTCTTCTGGAAAGGATTGTGGTGCTTTCAGATCTGCACTAGTGAATTTTTGCTATCTATATTTATTCTGTGCTGAAACTGAAGTGGTACAATCAAAGCAGCCAGCTCTCTGTATGTTTGTATTCCATAACAAAAACCTTCACCTACTTTTGTGTATTAAATCTTGTCTACATCTGGAATATATTAATAAAATAGAGTCTATACTCTCTTATATGAAGTGTCAGTGACAGATAGGGATGGTGTTTTCAGCCTCTATGGATGAATCACAGTGCAGGTCCTTGGGACGTTGGAGCAGTCTTGCCATCCTCTGGAGCTAGAGACAGCTCTTAGCCTGCTACTGGGCCTTCATAGAGATAAAACACTTCGCCATGGGCCACCAAGTTACCATGTGACCTGAGCTGCCCATTATAACCTGAGTGTTTTCTGACCAGCGGAGTCATGAAGTTGCACATGCGCATCAGTGAATGGAAATGGAATATAAAAGATCATGCCTAAGCAAGCCCTGATGACACCAGTAAGTTACATGAAGAAGTGGCCCAAATGCCCATGGTCCCCACTCCTGCTTCACTGCCCTTTCTTTTCTAGCCTGCACCTCTGGCCTCATGGAGAGTTCCCTACAATCAGTTGACACAGGAAGAAATGTCTTGGGCCTGGTTTACAGATGATTCTGTACAACATGCAGGTGCCATCCCTAAGTGGAAAGCTGCAGCACTGCAGCTCCTTTCTTGGGACATCTTCAAATGACAGTGGGTAAGGGAAATCCTCCTAGTGACAGAATTCTGACTATTGTACCTGGGTGTTCCCTTTGCTTTGGAGGAGAAATGGGTAGAGCTGTAATTCCATACTGATGCACTGACTGTGGCCAATGGTTTGGCTATAGGCAGCAGCTTGGAAGGAACATGATTGGGAAATTAGTGATAAGTCAATTTGAGAAAGAGGTGTGTGGACAGACATCTCTGAATGGGCAAAAATTGTGAAGGTATTTGTGTCCCATGTGAATGTTCCTATAGGGTGGCTTCAACACAGACAAATTTTAATAAAGAGGTAGATAAGATGATGGGGTCTGTGGATAACAGTCTTTTCTCAGCCATTCCTGGTATCACCCAGTGGGCTCATGTACAACATAGCTGGAGCAGTAGGAACAAAGTGGTCACTGCTGAATGCCCAATGTGCCAATAGCAGACACCAACACTGAGTCTCAAATATGGCACCATTCTCAAGGGTTGATCGCCCAGTTACCTGGTGGACTACTTTCATAATGGAAGAGGAGATGTATTGTTCTTACTGGAATAGATGCTTATTCTGGATATGGATTTGCTTTCTCTGAATGCAATGCTTCTGCCAAAACTACATGCACGCGCTTACACAATGCCTTATCCACCATCAAGGTAATGTATACAACATTGCTTCTGATCAAGGACCCAACTTCACAGCAAGATAGGTGTGGCAAAGGGCCCAGGCTCGTGGAATTTACTCATCTTAACCATGTTCTCCACCATCCTGAAGCAGCTAGCTTAACAGAATAGTATAATGCAGCGTTTCTCAACCTGTGGGTCGCAACCCCTTTGGGGGTCGAAAGACCCTTTCACAGGGGTCGCCTAAATACATCCTGCACAGATATTTACATTACGATTCATAACAGTAGCAAAATTAGTTATGAAGTAGCGACGAAAATAATTTTATTGTTGGGGTCACCACAACATGAGGAACTGTATTAAAGGGTCGCAGCATTAGGAAGGTTGAGAACCACTGGTATAATGGCTTTTTGAAGACTCACTGGTAGTACCAATTAAGTGGCAATATCTTTCAGGGCTGGAGCAAGGTTCTCCAGGTTACATATGCTTGGAATCAGCATGCAATAAATGGTGCTGTCTCTCCAGTAACCAGGATTCACAAGTGCAGGAATCAAGGGGTGAAAATGTGTCACCACTCACTATTGCCCCTAGTAACCCAATAGCAAAATTTGTTTCCTCTTCCTACGACCTTATGTTTTGCTGGCCTGGAGGACATTGGACAAAGGAAGGAACACTTCTACCCAGAGACATAGCAACAATTTTATCAAACTGGAACTTAAGACTGCTATCCAACCACTTTGGACTCCTTAAGCCTCTATCAACAGGCAAAGAAGGGAGATACTGTGCTGGCTGGGGTAACTGATCTTGGCTACCAAGGGGAAATTGAACACCACTCCCTTATGTGGTCTCTTAGTATTACCAGGCCTTACAATTAGTATCTTTTGTGTTTTTCTGTAAATCATCTTCTATGGGAAAACTGAATAAAATACATAACACCAAGCTCATACCGTAAGCCTTTTCATTTTTATTATTTTTATCTAAAGTTTAAAAGGAATCTTTAGATAGTGAGATGGAGATGATTGGCAATTCGGAGGCCCAAACACAGTTTATGGGAAAACTAAATAAAATGACATTTTTTTTCTTTAAAAAATTTCACTACATGCATCTTTTCCTAACAGTTCTAATTACTTTCTATTAACCATGAAGCAAGAATTCATGATGGAATATCTATGCCAAGCATCTATTCTCAGGGTGTGACTTAGAATTGAATATCCTTACCATCCAAAGGATTGGAGGTTCAAACAACAAAGTCTACATTCACTGTGGTACATATGTGTGGTACTAACTACAATGGAAAGTAGCAATGATTTCCTGAGATGGGTTGTCAGTCCTTAAATATGCATAAATATAGAGCACAAATTCTTCAATTTCAAGAGGATAACATAGAACATGTATGTGAAATACATGACTTCATGATTCTTAAGAATTTCTTACACAATTTTGTAAAATTAGATTGCTTATCTAAAAAAAAATGGTAATCTTATGCTCTTTTTTTTTGTCATAAACATGCACACACATATATATTTTTGTGGCAAACTTAAGTAGAAGTTTTTCTAGGTGTAACTTACCCAATTCTATACACACTAAGAAATATGTAGGAAGTACAAATGTTATGGACTCCATCAGTTTGTTTTCTGCCAAAAGACACAAGGTGCCCCACTTATTTCCCTTTCCTCAACCAGCACCTCAACTGCCACAGAAATGACAGAAAGGCCTGTCTCAGCTTCTTATTCCCCCAAATCAGAATAAATGAGTGGCTTGACGGATACAGGATTCCAAGAACCTTGCAAACCATGTGAAGCGAATTGTTCTGCTGAGTACTCGAATTCCAAAGTGAGATGATTTGAGTGAAGAAAAAAATGAAAAATACCAAGAGAAAGGAGATCACAGTTTGCATGGCTCTTATGTGGACCTCGGTGCTGGGATCTTGAGTTCCTTTGCCACTGAGCTGCATGTTCTTCAGATGTTTCCACATGGAAAAGATTAACAGCAGAACAGCTGCCAGGGACATAGTAAAGGGTATGAAGTTTGCAAGCATGAATAAAGTCTGATTTGAAAGGTGCATAATGTCCCCCAAGTTAGTCTCCCAAGTGATGTTTCCTTTATCTTCATTCATCTGCATTTTTTCATCTGTGCCTACCACTGCAAGATGAAAAACCAAGAAGACCAAAGCCCCCAACAGTATCATGATAACCACTCTTTCAGCTCTCCATTTGAGGTGAAGAAATAAAAGGCTGGAGAAATTGGCTATCTTGAGCAAATAAAATATGCTAAGGCTAGTAGCAAGCCACAGACTAAAATGGTGGCTTGTCATCCAGGCAATATGAAATATAAGTTTTACATCTAAACTATAAAATGCTAGATTAAATACAATTGCATACCAATTTAGTACTAATACACAGAGCAAACAAATTCTGGAGACAGCCAGAGCAGTGAGAATTCCATCAGCGCAGGAGATCTTTTGTCTCTTGACCCAGTCAATGCAGTTCACCAGTGCTATGAAGCCATTGGCAAAATATCCTAGAACAAATTGTATTGTGAATAGGCTGGAAAGAATGGCTGGTAGTAAAGCCATGATGTCTAAAAAGATAAAGAAATCCAAGTCTAATATCACTGGTCGTGATTCTTTTAATATTCTCACCTTAAATTCAATGTGCAGTTGTTTTCTGAATTTGCAGTGAATTTCTGGTTTCAATTCTGCGACCAATGCCAAGCAGGAAAGCTTCAGGGTATGCTAATAGAAAAGTTCAATGCTATCTTTATGGGAAAACTAGTAGCCCTGGGCACAAATCCGTGTGCCAGTAGGTCGCTGCCACCCTCCTGTAGCTCTCCGCCTGCTGCCCGCCCTCTTGTAGCTCCCCCCACCCCCTCCATAGCTTGTTGCCCTGCCCTCTCCTGTAGTTCTCCGCCTCCCACATGCTTGCTGCCCTGCCCCGTCCTGTAACTCTCTGCAGCCCGCTTGTACCTCGTTGGCCCACCCTCCTGCTGATCCGTGATCTAGCTGTAATGCGCATAAGCGTTACACCTCAGGGCTTAACGGCTAATTAGCATATTCCTTTCTTATTACATAGGATATTGTTTTCCATGGACTCCCATTCAAACAGTGTGTGTCCCTGCCACTGACTGGATTACTTCATAACTGATGTTGAAGTGAAAGCTGAATTCTCATTTGCTAGGATGCAAATAGACATACTGTTTTGCAATTTTTTCCTTCTTTGACCTTTCCATAATTTGTGTTCAACATTAGTTGTTTAAAAACCCAAAAAAAATTTAAAAACCCAATATGCAGTGAATGTCTAAACTATTAGATAGAGCTTCGTCAGAACTAGGGTGATCATCACTATGAATTTTTTTTAATCCTAGAATTATGTGGAAAGAATTCAAGCTTTTCCTATCAAAACCATCCTAGATTTTCTCAGGAACACTATAAAAGCTGGTTGCTGATAATTAATACTTTTGCATAACTATATTTGCAACAAGCTCATAAACACACCCCCACTAACTCAGACAAATACACGTACATCTAAAGGATGGAATTAGTGTTCTATACTTTCCAAAATATAAAATTAGTGTCAGGAGGTCATTTAGGTTTAAATCTGACTTTTCTCCCATGCAGACTTCCAACCCATTATTAACAGCAATCATACATATCTTTCATGCTTAGGTCTTTGATAAAGTTTCCCTTTTGAGTCTATTTAATATTTAAATATTAATATTTAATATTTTTTAAATATTAATATTTAAATATTTAGAAATTTTATAAATACTGAGTACTTCAAAAGAACGTTTTTCATTGCAGATTCCAGACTCCTATATATAAATATATGGTTTTATTTTTCTCTGTTTAATTCGTTTTTTACTACTTAGTTTTTTAAAGATTAATAGGTGTTAAAACCAGCCTCTACACTTGGGTTTTATTCAGTGACAATTTTTATAGAGTAATGGTGTTTAGCAGAGGATCTTGGAATCAGACTGCCAGAACAGAAAACACAGATTCTCTGATCTTGGACTCTTTTAAAACTACTGTCTGAGTATAATCTGTGGGGAGCCGCTATAGGGTTAAACCTCGGACTGACCTGTTGGCAAAGTCACAAACAAGTCCCAGCTTAGAGGGCACAGTCCTCTTAAGCATAATTAGGCTTGACCTTATAATGCTCCCTAGATCTTACCTGGGGAGCTAATGGACTGAGGGAAGTGCAACAAAAACAAAAACAGAAACTCACAACAAGAAGAGTGTAAACAAGTGAAACTCACAAGAACAGTGTAACTTTGGTAACCACTACCTGTTTACCTCTGACTATAAAATAAAAGCTCAGCTTCCCTCAGGATCTTTCTCTGTGGCCTCAGCCAGGCACAGGAAGTTTCACGGACGTGTAAAACATTCTTCGCCGACTCTGTCCACACCTTTGGGAACCCCTGGACCCCAGCCCGGGCAATAATCATCAGTAAAAAGTCAGAAAACATGATATCCTCTTTGGGTGGTCTTTGTGAGTAGTAAGTATACTATAGGGCAGGGGTGGGCAAACTTTTTGGCTCGAGGGCCACAATGGGTTCTTAAACTGGACAGGAGGGCCGGAACAAAAGCATGGATGGAGTGTTTGTGTGAACTAATATAAATTCAAAGTAAACATCATTACATAACAGGGTACGGTCTTTTTTTTTTTTTAGTTTTATTCATTTCAAACGGGCCAGATCCTGGCTGTAGTTTGCCCACAGCTGCTATAGGGTGTCCCCCAAAAATGTATGCACACACTTTGAATAATTATAAAGGCAGTGTTTAAAGTGTGTATACATATTTGGGGGGACACCCTGTATTTGTGTCGAGTGCTTCCAATTGTGCCTAATAAGTACACCTGTCACTAAGGATTGTTATTCATTTGATCCTGTGTTATTTGATACTTCAGAGTTAACCTGGGAGAGCATAGGCTTTTGAGTACAATGTAGCAGTAAAAGGCACAATTTCCTCCTATAAAAACCAAGATAAAGGGAGTTAGTTGCCAAAGTTTTATTTTAAATTCATCTGAAAGCTGAGCAAGGCAGGGAGGCCAATTGAACTAAGATCTGGAAAGAGGAGAGTCTTTTCAGGTAAAGAGATTATCTGTATATTCAGTGCAATCCCCTATCAAATTCCAACAGGCTCTAATGGCAGTGAGTAACTATTCATAAAATGTAGATGCCTATACATTGTGCCCAGAATAGCCAGAAGAATTTTTTATAAAAGAACAGTTGGAGCATTACAGTTCCTGGAAGGAAAGAAAGAAGGAAGGACTACCGCAAAGAAGAAGGAAGCAAGGAAGGAAATTAATATTGTTGGATTCTAAAAACAATTATTTTACAGCTGAGAAATTTTGCTTAATGGTCCTCAGATTCCCCTTCCCTCCAACCCCCACCCCCGAATTACCCTACTTTTAAAGTGTTCCTCATTTAGGAGCAAAGTTTTCTGTAAATAACAGTAAGTGACAAGTACAGGTAATGGACAAATCTTGAAGAACAATAGTTTGTAGTATTTTCAGGTAGCTTTGAGCAATTAAAAACTGCACTGATTTTATTATAACATGGTAAAATTATAATTATAAATATGTACTTATTTCTTGGCATATAGGAAAATTTCGATTCCAGGGATATGTTTTAGAATACAAGAAACTCTGAAGGGAGAACACAGGAACAGATTTTTTTAAAAAACTCTCCAAACATTATTAATATACCAAACTCCTTGTATTTCCCCTTCTAAGCTTGCTTTCATTTTAAAGAGAAAATCCTATCTCTATGGCTGCCCATAAGTGTGATATGAAATAACGTGTATGGCAATATATAAAGAAAAAACCGTCCTGTACCTACCACGTGTTCAACTCTAAAGCTAACAGGAGACAGGAAGGGGCGGGGCGCCAGCGGCTGACAGGCAGCGCCGCAGCGGAGGCAGAGGCTGCACCACA
>NW_005358943.1:6763859-6772562 GCF_000412655.1 Myotis brandtii | reverse complement strand
GGGACCGGAGAGGACAAACGCGACTTCCAGCCACTGGGAAGAATTTGATTACAGCCCCGACAAGATTTAAGAAGCTGTGCGTCCTGAAAACAAAATCAGGACGAACAGGATGCATTATGTCAAAAACAGAAGGCGACTGAATTTTTCAGGAAGCAAATGTAAAATACAAGTTCCTGGTTCAAACTGAGATTTTAATCGGAAGCCCTGCCGGGACCAGAGAGGACAGACGCGACTTCCAGCCACTGGGAAGAATTTGATTACGGCCCCGACAAGATTTAAGAAGCTGTGCGTCCTAAAAACAAAATCAGGACGAACAGGATGCGTTATGTCAAAAACAGAAGGCGACTGAATTTTTCTGGAAGCAAATGTAAAATACAAGTTCCTGGTTCAAATTGAGATTTTTAAAAATCACCAATTTCGGGAATTTGGGGTTGACTTGTTAGCAAGAGATTGAATGAGTAAAGAAGCTGAAGATCTTAAGGATATGATGCGGAAGGCATGTATTTCTTCATTCCCCCAAGAGAAAATGACAGATTTTTCAGTGAGATTTAAAAAACTGTACAGGAAACGCATCCTTCCGATGTCAAACAGCGTAAAATGCTGCGGGATTTTGAGCAGAGGGTTGGAGTGTAAGACAGTGGACTCTGTTTCGGCGTCCCAGTGAGTGGCACGGTTCCAGACCCCGGCGCCAAAGAAAAGGAAACCCAGTTCAGCACAAAGCCTGGCTATTTAATGAATAACATTTAAATAATCAGAATAATTTATGCAAATGCTGTCTATCATCTTTTTCTTTTAAGAGATACTTAATTATGGTTACAAAGTAGAATACAAGTGTGGTCACCCGTGATCATGTAACAGTACAGTTTTCAGGGGGGGATGTTGAAGGGAGGAGAGGAAGGTAAATGGAGTGGTAGTGGGGTCTTTATGTAAAGTGGGAAGTTGAAAGATACAGTCCTGCTCATGAGGAAAGAAGACATTTTGTGAGAGTGTGGCCATATGGTTGCTAAAATAGCAATGAAACTATTAAACAGGGAGGAGAGTAGAAGAGAACAGCAGTAAGTCAATGAATGCTTAAAGACGGAGTGTCAGGTGGCATGTCTCAAAAGAAAAACTGAATACCTGGTATGTTGGAATATAGAGTTGAGATTTTGAATGTTTCAGGGAGTCTGGAGATGAATTAGTGGTCTGCAGATTTTTATTTTCATTTAATAAGAAAACAAAGCTGAGGCAGTTTTGAACCCAGGAAAAATAAAAGCTTGTTCAGGAACTACGCTGCATACCTCAACTGTGAGTAACACTCGTCATAAAGTCAGTCATAATTACGTTCGCACTGAATATGGATAGGACATGATTATGTAACATGGGAGGGGTGGAGAGGAGAGGTGTGTGTAATGGGGAAGAATCAGTCAATAAAAAAGCAATATTGGACATGTTATTTTTTTTTAAAAAAAACTGCAATACAAGGCAGCTAAGAGTTAAAAGTGGTTGTCTGAAGAAAAAAATCAGGGATGGAAAGAGAAAAGGTGGAAGATAGCTGTTTTGTACTACCAGTCTAACAGTATTATTTTGATTTCTCTTTATTTCTTTGATTAAAAATTAAATAAATTTTATTTTTTAAATTGCTCAGGTAATTGAAATGTGCACCACTGGTTAAGAGCCACCCGGGTAAAAGGATTGGGTTTTTTAATCAGCAGACCTCATAAAATGCAAACTCTAATGTTGTAGTCAGGTGAGTCCATTAATCCGCCTAAGCCTCAGTGTCCTCAACTATTAAATGTTGGCAAAGTACCCACCTTGACTGGTCAGCTGAGAATTAAAAATAAGCCTGCTTTAGTGCTTGATAAATGCTTCTAATAAGTACCAGGTAATCTTTAACCATTTTTCTGAAAGGGATACTTTCTAAGCCAAACTATCCTCAATATCTGAATCTAAATATAATCAATTGATTAGAATTTCACCTTTCCAAAAGCAAGATAATCACAGGTACAATCATTAGGAAATTTCTTTTTATTTTTTCTTTCAGTTTTATGAGATATAATTGCCATACAGCACTGTATAAGTTTAAGATATACAGCATAATGACTTGATTTCAGTTTTATGAGATATAATTGCCATACAGCACTGTGTAAGTTTAAGATATACAGCATAATGACTTGACTTACATATATTATGAAATGATTACCACACTCAGTTTAGTTAACATCCATCATCTCATATAAACACCCAAAAAATGTCTCTTTCTTTGTGATGAAAACATTTAAGATCCATCCACTCTTTTAGAAACTTTCAAATATACCATAAAGCAGTGTTAATTATACTAATCATGATGTACATTATATCCCCAGTATAATTTTATCTTTCTTATAACTGGAAGTTTATGTTTTGACCACCATTCCCATCCCCATTCAGAAAATTTCTTATATAGTGTCCAACATAATGAATACAGTCTAAAAATCTAAATCTTTATGTAGGTCTGGATATGCATGTGTCATCATCATCATCATCATGGATACATCAGAGCACCACATAGCAGAGTCCCATGGAGTAAGAGTACACTTTACAAAGCCCTTAGGGTTTTTATGTTCTTCCCAGCTTCAGGCTTGATCTACAGGCCCATCAAAATTAACTTAGAACCCAATGCAGTCAAGCTAGAGTGGACACTAACTTTATTTTCTAGTTTCTTCTTGTTAGCTTCTACCACTGAAATATGGCAATTATAAACCCTAGCAAAGATTTCTTCATTATTGATAGTTTTTTAATATGTTTACAATCATAATCTCTAAAATTACTATATTGCAAACTTCAAAATTATATCATTAGCAAGCACAATTTTACTCCCTACTGTTTTTAAGATTATATACATTTTCAGCTACTTTGATTTCATTTTTAAATTATTTAAAAAGTCAACTGAGCACTATATATACACACAGACATTTCTAAAACTTATATAAATATGTGAATTTGCTTACAAACTTTCCTTCCTGTTTTTATCCCTGGTGAGTTGGTCATGTTTGTCCTCTCTGACAAGGACACTAGTGTTCATATAATTTTCACATGCACATACACCCTACATACAAACTCACTGTCTAGGTGATATTTGCAGAGTAGACATATAAGTATTATTATATACATGATAATTATTCAGTTTGCTTTTATAAAATCAGCAAAGATAGTGTCCACTCTAGCTTGAATTCCTAATGATAGTCTGCTTCTTTGTTTTAAAAGTTAGGTCTGTTGTTAGGAGATTATGTGTGTCTAGCACTTTTATTCCTTGATTGATTTTTAACTTAATATTGTAAAAAAGATTTCACTTGCTCCAGCTTGGGAGGGATTTTATTTCTAAAGTACAGGCCCGATGCACAAAATTTGTGCAAGAGTAGGCCTTCCTTTCCCAGGCTGCCGGCACCGGCTTCCCTCTGGCACTGGTGACCTGGGCTTCCCTCTGACCACAGGCGGGCACCCGGGATCCAGGCTTCCTTCGCAGCCCCGGCTTCATCCGGAAGGTCATCAGAAGGACATCTGGAAGGTCATCAGAAGGACGTCCCGTCTAATTAGCATATTATACTTTTATTATTATAGATAATCATGTGTTTTCCTCATATATAAATACAATAAATATTTGCCAGGGCACATAAAATTAGTACATGCTGCATTATATATTTTATATTCATATTGTCTAAATTTGTTTTGTTACTAGCAAGTGTTATAATGACAATGATGCTTGCTTCTTAAAAATGTCAAGTAGATTGTTAGTTTATAGGCCATTATAGGGAAAGTTTGTGATGCTCAATAATATCCAAAAGAATCCAGTGAGAAAAACAAGTTAAAATGTATCTTCAATGGTTTAATTTTCCTGGAATATAGAAAATCCTGGTAAAGTCTGTGAAGCTAAGTTTCACCCTTTTTCAGGTGGCAGTTAAGATGCCACAATAGTTTCAATGCAGTTTGTCTCAGCTTGCTGTTTCCCAAAATTAGGATAAATGAGTGGCCCGAAGGGAAAATACTCCATGTTAACATGACAGCCAGATTGGCCTGCTGCTTCTGCACTATAAGGAAACACCAACCTGTTAATACAAAGGAAGAAAAATGAAGTATGAAGAGGAGGAGGAAAGATAACACTATTTTCATGGCCTTTTTATGGGCTTCTGTGCGGAAGTCGTTAGAGCTGGAGTTCATCCGCACATTCCTGGTATGTCTCATCAAGGAAAAAGATAAAAGGAGCAGTGAACTCAGGGACAGAAGAAAGGGAATTAAGTAGATAAAATTAGAAACAATCAAACTGTTAAGATACAGAGTTTCACTTACACCTGGAGACCATGTTGAGTTTCTTTCATGTATATTATAGACATTAATCCAGAAACCATTGAATGAGTCTATTAACACAAGTTTCAAAAACAGGAAGAACAAAGACCCCAATAAAAGCACAAGTAGCACTCTGCCAATTCTCCACCTCAGCCAGGCAAAGCAGGGGTGAGAGAAATTGGCTATTTTAAAGAAATAGAAAATGCTTAGACAGGTGGCAACCCAGGTAGCTAGGTGATTGCACAGTATCCAAAGAATGCCAATAAGTTTTGCTAGTTTACCAATGGCATAAAATTGTGGCCACAACACCATTAGAAATGAGTCAGCTAGTGATATCCAAAGAAGGGTGATTCTGGAGAGAGCCAGGCTGGTGAGGATGCAGTCAGCTGCTGAGAGTTTTTGACTCTTCACCCAATCAATGCAATTAACTAGTACAATGAACCCATTCCCCAACATTCCAGCTATGAATTCTCCCATTGCAGCTACCAGAAAAATACTTTCAGCTCCAGATGGCATTTCTGTAGAGGAATCCAGAAAGCTAATATTCTGTCTCACTGATGTTTTGCTGTCAAAATGTAGAATAATATCCAGTTTGGTACTTTTCACTTTTATATTTAAAATGCTCCAAAAATTCAGATACTGTCTCGCTTATCTTCTGAAAGGTTTCTCTTTTATTCCAGCTGTAGGTCTGAAATATGAGCAAGGAGATTCAGTCTCACAGATCTTAATGAGAAACTTTACCATTAGTTTCAATCAGCTACCAATTTCCAAATTAAATAGTAAATGTGCCCACTCATCATTGGCACTGGCAACAATTTTCCACTTGTGAGGACATCTGGAAAAGTAAATTCAGGCATGCAAATATGAAGTAGATTTACTTACCCTGATTTGCACTTTCCATTTCAGTTGAAACTCAGTACAAGGACTCACATTTCTTAATTTTAATAGATTTCTCTAAAAAGTAATCTCCATAATACAAGCATATTTTTTTAATTTCACATAATAAAATCCATGTTTTAGTCACTATTATAGATGAAATAAGTGTAATAAAGGGAAGCAACATGAAGCTCACAGAGTAAAGGAAAAAGCAACATTAGATAAACTATTACTATTGAATGTGACAAGTTTGACCAAAGTACAATTCCAACACAGAGGAAGGTGCTACAAAAATCTATGGTCAACAGTTAATTCTAGTTTCATGAGGATAGCAACAACTGGCTTGGGCCTGGAAGCTTTTTGGTATTTCTTGAAGAAACAGATAAAAAGGGAAAAGATTTTCCACAATGATGTAAAAGTATATGCAAGGGTACCAAAATCAGACCTCTCTCTTAAGATTTCACTATGAATTTTTGAGCTTCATTTTCACTAAATTACCACCTATTTGATTCTGAATAAGTTATTATTAGCTGAGAAAAGAACAATAGTAAAAATACATGGTTAAAAAAGGGGGGGTGGGGATGTAAATCCTTACTGATAAGATAGTCTGGCTGTTACTGGAATGTGCCTGCCTAAGGGCTAGGGTATATCCCAAAACCAAATAAAAGGATGGCGAGGCCTGAACACAAGTGGAGTCCATCCTCTTGGGATGGGCTCTTGCCTAGCCCCCCAATTTCAAAAAAAAGGGGGTGAGCGCAAGAGTTGGAAGGGGTTTCTCCGTTTTAACTATGCTTTTGGTAAAATCTTTTGTGCCATAAAAATTAATTTAAAGTAAAATATATTTTAGCTTGCTTTTTGCTTCAACAAACAGGTACCTCTAATACGGTGATTTTTCAACCTTGACTGCAAATTGGAATTGCCTAGGGCAGTGGTCGGCAAACTGCGTTTCCATCGCACTGTACGTGCGCACCCACACGTGGTATTTTGTGGAAGAGCCACACTCAAGGGGCCAAAGAGTCGCATGTGGCTAGCGAGCCACAGTTTGCCGACCACTGCCCTAACCAGTTTGGCTCAGTGGATAGAGCGTCGGCCTGCAGACTCAAGGGTCCCAGGTTCGATTCCGGTCAAGGGCATGTACCTTGGTTGCAGGCACATACCCAGTAGGGAGTGTGTAGGAGGCAGCTGACCGATATTTCTCTCTCATCAATGTTTCTAACTCTCTATCCTTCTCCCTTCCTCTCTGTAAAATATCCATAAAATATATTTTAAAAATTGTTATTAAAGAGTGAACCTGTGAAACCTTGGTACCTCATACTCAACCCCAATAAAGGTAGACCCCCAGGTCTGCACTCTCTCTCTCTTTTTCTCTACCTATGACTTCCGTGTGGCCTTGGGTGTGCTGTGTATACTCCTGGGCTTGTGAGTAGTAAATCTTGTTCTTTAAGTCCCAAGATGGCTGTTGCTGAGGTCGGTCTCAAAATCATAAGCACCACAAAGGTTGGTCCACCACAGAAATGGCTCTGGAAAATAAATGTCCCCACAAGTAGTATGGGCCCAGGTGACCTCAGGCATGATTGCATCAGTATGGATAGGTGAGACAAACACGAAACAGGTTATTTATCAAACCAGAGTCAAAATTGGCTGAATGGGGAGTACATTGTAAGAGGACCAGTGGGAAAAATCCTGTCTTGTTCCTGGAGAGTCTTCATAGATTTGCAGCTTGTGGATAGAAAGATTTTTTGCTTGGGTATAGGAGGTGTTGTAAAGCACACATTAAGGAGCTCACAATGAGTGGAGTGCCAATAATATATTCCAGAACAATTAAGTCAGAATCCCCATGGGTGCCTCACAGGCATTAATACAGTATATATACTTAAAGCTCCCTAGGCCAGTGGTCGGCAAACTCATTAGTCAACAGAGCCAAATATCAACAGTACAACGATTGAAATTTCTTTTGAGAGCCAAATTTTTTTAACTTAAACTATATAGGTAGGTACATTGTTATTAACTTAATTAGGGTACTCCTAAGCTGGCCTTTGCTAAAAACGTCCTCAATCTGAGGGGCCGACCTCAGCGAACATACCCCCACTTCTTCTAACGCCACTTCTTCAAAATAGACTCGCCCAGGCCAAAAACCAACTTCTGCGCATGGGCCACGAAGTTTCCATCGCACTGTACGTGCGCACCCACACGTGGTATTTTGTGGAAGAGCCACACTCAAGGGGTCAAAGAGCCGCATGTGGCTTGCGAGCCGCAGTTTGCCGACCACTGGCCTAGGCCAGCTCGAAGAAGGCCAGCAGTGTGCGGGAGAGCCCTTTGCAGAACACCCCGTAGGAGCTGGGGGCGGCAGCCGGGCTCGAGACCCCGAGGGCCCAGGCAGAGGGAGCCGCCACGGTGACCATGGCCATGGCCCCGATGTCGCTGCTCGCCAGATGTTTTTTTTGGATGGGGGCGCTGGGCTGTGGCTGCGTCCCCTCTGCCTGTCAGCCGCTGGCGCCCCGCCCCTTCCTGTCTCCTGTTAGCTTTGGAGTTGAACACGTGGTAGGTACAGGACGGTTTTTTCTCTATATATTGCCATACACGTTATTTCATATCACACTTATGGGCAGCCATAGAGATAGGATTTTCTCTTTAAAATGAAAGCAAGCTTAAAAGGGTAAAGACAAGGAATTAAATATATTAATAATGTTTGGAGAGTTTTTTTAAAAAAAATCTGTTCCTATGTTCTCCCTTTGGAGTTTCTTGTATTCTAAAACATATGCCTGGAATCGAAATTTTCCCATAGGCCAAGAAATAAGTACATATTTATAATTATAATTTTACCATGTTATAATAAAATCAGTGCAGTTTTTAATTGCTCAAAGCCACCTGAAAATACCACAATCTATTGTTCTTCAAGATTTGTCCATTACCTGTACTTGTCACTTATTGTTATTTACGAAAAATTTTGCTCCTAAATGAGGAACACTTTAAAAGTAGGGTAATACTGGGGAGAAAAGACTGAGGACCATTAAGCAAAATTTCTCAGCTGCAAAATAATTGTTTTTAGAATCCAACAATATGAATTTCCTTCCTTGCTTCCTTCTTCTTTGCTGTAGTCCTTCCTTCTTTCTTTCTTTCCAGGAACTGTAATCCTCCAACTGTGTTCTTTTTTTTTAATATATATTTTATTGATTTTTTTTTTCAGAGAGGAAGGGAGAGGGATAGAGAGTTAAAAACATCGATTAACTAACTGCCTCCTGCATACCCCCCACTGGGGATGTGCCCCCAACCAAGGTATATGCCCTTGACCGGAATCGAACCCAGGACCCTTCAGTCCTCAGGCCAACACTCTATCCACTGAGCCAAACCGGTTAGGGCCCAACTGTGTTCTTTTATAAAAAACTAGAGGCCCGGTGCACAAAAATTTGTGCACTCGGGGGAGAGGGGGTCCCTCAGCCCATCCTGTACCCTCTCGCAGTCTGGGACCCCTCGGGAGATAATGACCTGCTGGCTTAGGCCTGCTCCCGGGTGGCAGAGGCCAAT
>NW_005358943.1:6749621-6763381 GCF_000412655.1 Myotis brandtii | reverse complement strand
TGTGGTGCAGCCTCTGCCTCCGCTGCGGCGCTGCCTGTCAGCCGCTGGCGCCCCGCCCCTTCCTGTCTCCTGTTAGCTTTGGAGTTGAACACGTGGTAGGTACAGGACGGTTTTTTCTTTATATATTGCCATACACGTTATTTCATATCACACTTATGGGCAGCCATAGAGATAGGATTTTCTCTTTAAAATGAAAGCAAGCTTAGAAGGGGAAATACAAGGAGTTTGGTATATTAATAATGTTTGGAGAGTTTTTTAAAAAAATCTGTTCCTGTGTTCTCCCTTCAGAGTTTCTTGTATTCTAAAACATATCCCTGGAATCGAAATTTTCCTATATGCCAAGAAATAAGTACATATTTATAATTATAATTTTACCATGTTATAATAAAATCAGTGCAGTTTTTAATTGCTCAAAGCTACCTGAAAATACTACAAACTATTGTTCTTCAAGATTTGTCCATTACCTGTACTTGTCACTTACTGTTATTTACAGAAAACTTTGCTCCTAAATGAGGAACACTTTAAAAGTAGGGTAATTCGGGGGTGGGGGTTGGAGGGAAGGGGAATCTGAGGACCATTAAGCAAAATTTCTCAGCTGTAAAATAATTGTTTTTAGAATCCAACAATATTAATTTCCTTCCTTGCTTCCTTCTTCTTTGCGGTAGTCCTTCCTTCTTTCTTTCCTTCCAGGAACTGTAATGCTCCAACTGTTCTTTTATAAAAAATTCTTCTGGCTATTCTGGGCACAATGTATAGGCATCTACATTTTATGAATAGTTACTCACTGCCATTAGAGCCTGTTGGAATTTGATAGGGGATTGCACTGAATATACAGATAATCTCTTTACCTGAAAAGACTCTCCTCTTTCCAGATCTTAGTTCATTTGACCTCCCTGCTTTGCTCAGCTTTCAGATGAATTTAAAATAAAACTTTGGCAACTAACTCCCTTTATCTTGGTTTTTATAGGAGGAAATCTTGCCTTTTACTTCTACATTGTACTCAAAAGCCTATGCTCTCCCAGGTTAACTCTGAAGTATCAAATAACACAGGATCAAATGAATAACAATCCTTAGTAGGTGGTGTACTTATTAGGCACAATTGGAAGCACTCAACACAAATACAGGGTGTCCCCCCAAATATGTATACACACTTTAAACACCTTTATAATTTAAACATCATTACATAAAAGGGTACGGTCTTTTTTTTTTTTTAGTTTTATTCATTTCAAAAGGGCCGAATCCGGCCCGCAGGCCGTAGTTTGCCCACGGCTGCCCTATAGTATACTTACTACTCACAAAGACCACCCAAAGAGGATATCATTGTTTTCTGACTTTTTACTGATGATTTATACTGAGACAGAGAGTAGTTTTAAGAGTCTAAGATCAGAGATATACAAAGCAGAGAATCTGTGTTTTCTGTTGTGTCAGTCTGATTCCAAGATCCTCTGCTGAACACCATTACTCTATAAAAATTGTTACTGAATAAAACCCAACTGTACAGGCTGATTTTAACATCTATTAATCTTTAAAAAACTAAGTAGTAAAAAATGAATTAAAGAGAAAAATAAAAGCATATATTTATAAATAGGAGTCTGGAATCTGCAATGAAAAACATTCTTTTGAAGTACTCAATATTTACAAAATTTCTAAATATTTAAATTAAATATTAATATTTAAATATTAAATAGACTCAAAAGGGAAACTTTATCAAAGACCTAAGCATGAAAGATATGCATGATAGCTGTTAATAATGGGTTGGAAGTCTGCACGGGAGAAAAGTCAGATTTAAACCTAAATGACCTCCTGACACGAATTTTACCCTTTTGGAAAGTATAGAACACTGATTCCATCCATTCCATCCAGATGTACGTGTATTTGTCTGAGTTAGTGGGGGGCTATTTATGAGCTTGTTGACAATATAGTTATGCGAAATTATTAATTAGCAGCAACCAACTTTTAGAGTGTTCCTGAGAAAATCTAGGATGCTTTTAATAGGAAAAGCTTGAATTCTTTCCACATAATTCTAGCATTAAAAAAAAATTCATAGTGATGATCACCCTAGTTATGACCAAGCTCTATTTAATAGTTTAGACATTCACTGCATATTGGGTTTTCAAGTTTTACTAATAAACAACTAATGTTGAACACAAATTGTGGAAGGGTCAAACAAGGGAAAAAATTGCAAAACAATATGTCTTTATTTGCATCCTAGCAAATGAGAATTCAGCTTTCACTTCAACATCAGTTATGAAATAATCCAGCCAGTGGCAGGAATACACACTGTTTGAATGGGAGTCCTTGGAAAACAATATTTTCCATAAAGATAGCATTGAACTTCTCTATTAGCATACCCTGAAGCTTTCCTGCTTGGCATTGGTCGCAGAATTGAAACCAGAAATTCACTGCAAATTCAGAAAACAACTGCACATTGAATTTAAGGTGAGAATATTAAAAGAATCACGACCAGTGATATTAGACTTGGATTTCTTTATCTTTTTAGACATCATGGCTTTACTACCAGCCATTCTTTCCAGCCTATTCACAATACAATTTGTTCTAGGATATTTTGCCAATGGCTTCATAGCACTGGTGAACTGCATTGACTGGGTCAAGAGACAAAAGATCTCCTGCGCTGATGGAATTCTCACTGCTCTGGCTGTCTCCAGAATTTGTTTGCTCTGTGTATTAGTACTAAATTGGTATGCAATTGTATTTAATCTAGCATTTTATAGTTTAGATGTAAAACTTATATTTCATATTGCCTGGATGACAAGCCACCATTTTAGTCTGTGGCTTGCTACTAGCCTTAGCATATTTTATTTGCTCAAGATAGCCAATTTCTCCAGCCTTTTATTTCTTCACCTCAAATGGAGAGCTGAAAGAGTGGTTATCATGATACTGTTGGGGGCTTTGGTCTTCTTGGTTTTTCATCTTGCAGTGGTAGGCACAGATGAAAAAATGCAGATGAATGAAGATAAAGGAAACATCACTTGGGAGACTAACTTGGGGGACATTATGCACCTTTCAAATCAGACTTTATTCATGCTTGCAAACTTCATACCCTTTACTATGTCCCTGGCAGCTGTTCTGCTGTTAATCTTTTCCATGTGGAAACATCTGAAGAACATGCAGCTCAGTGGCAAAGGAACTCAAGATCCCAGCACCGAGGTCCACATAAGAGCCATGCAAACTGTGATCTCCTTTCTCTTGGTATTTTTCATTTTTTTCTTCACTCAAATCATCTCACTTTGGAATTCGAGTACTCAGCAGAACAATTCGCTTCACATGGTTTGCAAGGTTCTTGGAATCCTGTATCCGTCAAGCCACTCATTTATTCTGATTTGGGGGAATAAGAAGCTGAGACAGGCCTTTCTGTCATTTCTGTGGCAGTTGAGGTGCTGGTTGAGGAAAGGGAAATAAGTGGGGCACCTTGTGTCTTTTGGCAGAAAACAAACTGATGGAGTCCATAACATTTGTACTTCCTACATATTTCTTAGTGTGTATAGAATTGGGTAAGTTACACCTAGAAAAACTTCTACTTAAGTTTGCCACAAAAATATATATGTGTGTGCATGTTTATGACACAAAAAAAGAGCATAAGATTACCTTTTTTTTCAGGTAAGCAATCTAATTTTACAAAATAGTGTAAGAAAGTCTTCAGAATCATGTATTTCACATACATGTTCTATGTTATCCTCTTGAAATTGAAGAATTTGTGCTCTATATTTATGCATATTTAAGGACTGACAACCCATCTCAGGAAATCATTGCTACTTTCCATTGTAGTTAGTACCACACATATGTACCACAGTGAATGTAGACTTTGTTGTTTGAACCTCCAATCCTTTGGATGGTAAGGATATTCAATTCTAAGTCACACCCTGAGAATAGATGCTTGGCATAGATATTCCATCATGAATTCTTGCTTCATGGTTAATAGAAAGTAATTAGAACTGTTAGGAAAAGATACACATAATGAAATTAAAGAGTGACAAACATTTAGAATGTATTATACATACATGTACCATAAACAGTACTAACATTATTATATTTAATACAATAGGTCAGTGGTCGGCAAACGGCGGCTCGCGAGCCACATGCGGCTCTTTGGCCCCTTGAGTGTGGCTCTTCCACAAAATACCACGTGCGGGCGTGCACATACAGTGCAATTGAAACTTCGTGGCCCATGCGCAGAAGTCTGTTTTCGGCCTGGGCGAGTCTATTTTGAAGAAGTGGCATTAGAAGAAGTGGGGGTACGTTCGCTGAGGTCGACCCCTCAGATTGAGGACGTTTTTAGCAAAGGCCAGCTTAGGAGTACCCTAATTAAGTTAATAACAATGTACCTACCTATATAGTTTAAGTTAAAAAAATTTGGCTCTCAAAAGAAATTTCAATCGTTATACTGTTGATATTTGGCTCTGTTGACTAATGAGTTTGCCGACCACTGCACTATACAACCTTGGAAATCATGGAAGCTCCATGAGGAAAGGGTCTATTTTGTTGTTGACCACTGATCTATTTCCAATTCCTAGAACAGGGTGGGCTTGGCAAATAGTAGGCCCTCAATAACTTTGTGAAAGGAATGAGTGCTAATTTCGTTGGTAATCTTATTGGGAACACAGGAAAAGAGAAAATGAATAAGACTTGACTGTGAACCTAGTAAAAAAGCAAGAAAAGAAAGTAACTCCTTAAAACTAGAGGAAATTTTACAACCTATGTACGAACTCATGAAAGATTGCTATACTAACACTGAAATAGCCAACACTGCACTCTCGTCTTTGTGGTTCTAACCAGAAGTCATACAAAAACTAAAAACTTGTAGTTCTAGCACCCAGGATGTGGGGGCCTTTGTGGGGGCTTTATTTTTCAAGAAAGAGAGCTACTTCCAGCCCAGGGAATTGGAGGTGGGTAGGAAACTCTAGGTTTCGTGGCAGTGGGGCAATAGTCCCCAGAGGACTCTGATATTCTCAGAAATGCTCTGGAGTGATATAGAAGGCTACCAGAGAAGAGGACTCCATTGGTTGGCATGGTTTAGCAGTTGACAAAAGCCAGATAGCAACAAGTCAGCCAGGATACGCTTAGGCATAAAAGAATACTTGAGTTCATAGTTACACGGAAGGAGAAACTTAATCTAAAGGATATAATGACAAATTATAAAAAATCACAAGCACCATATGCTATGAGTTGAATTTTAAGTCCAAGCTAATAATCACTTTTTTTTTAATGTGCATTAAGTGTAGATCTGTCTCAACTCCTGGGTTGAACTGCCTCGACATGCTTCATTCTTAAAATGGTTGTGTTTTATATTTATCATGATAAAGGTGTTATTTTATGTATAAACTAGAGGCCTGGTGCACAAATTCATACACGGGTGGAGTCCCTCAGCCTGGTGATCGGGGATGATGGGGGGCGAGGGGGGGGGGCAGGACTGCCAGGAGGAGGGACTGTGGGAGGTTGGCCCCAGCAGCAAGGTAACCAATGGCCAATTCCACGAGGAATCAGGCTACCACCTCTCTCCTGTCAGGGTCCGGGGTGTGGGTGAACCGGATTCTGGGCTGTCAGGGCACAGGCAGCAAGGTCTGGGTCAGTGCACTTCATAGCTACCGGCTGGTTGACCAGTCGTTCTGGTCGTTCTGCTGTTAGGTCGGTGGGCTTTTATTATATAGACTATGACGGTGATTATTACAAAATGTTTGGGCAAATAACAATTAATTAAATCTATCTCTATGCTATAGTGATAGTCCAAAATAATTAAACTACAGCAATGACCATAATTAAAATCAGAAAATTTGTGAACATTGATTTTATAATTATCAATTATAAAGAATGACATTTCCTCCAAGGAATAGTGAGAAAATACATGCAGAGTTCTACTTTAGCCTAATTTTTGTTTAAATCCTGATTTCCTGAGTGATATTGACTATATACTTGTACAATAATGAACTACTACTTATGTGAATGTAAGTAAGGTGATTCCACTGAAGATCTTATGAGCTCCTGTCTTGTCCTTTCTTGGCATGAAGTCTTCCTGTTTCCTCCCTGTGTCTGCGACATCTCCAGTGAAATAGCATACATGAGCTTTCTATTTGACTCTTTCTATTGTCTTTCCCCTCTCTCGGACCATATTGATAGATCTCCCATTAGTCTCAGTGAAGCCAGCAATAGTTGTCCCCCTAGCTGAGATGATCTGTCTGATCCTGTCAATAGCAAGCTTTTCCATTTATTTGTCATCAAAGAAACAGGTTCCCGGTTCTTTCTGAATCACAATTATAACTCTCATGTATTGAACTTAGCAAGGATCCCTCTGAAAGTAATTAAAGTACTGGCTTTTATGTTTATTTAGGTAAAAAGAGATCTTCACTGTTTCTTTGGCTGTACCCTAGCCCAGGAAACAATTGGCTGGGGTCAGGGTCACAGCTTGAAGGGACAGAGATTTCATCTTTCACAAATGGAGGATATTTGCCCAGCTTGATCACTGCTATCCACAAACATCCTTTCATGTTTTATTGTAGATGTTTGTTTCATCTAGCATACTCTTTTAGTTTTCAAAACTTATAGCTACGTTCCCCCCTCCCCCCAAAAAAAAAAAAATTCTTAGAGGACAAACATTTCCCACTGGCTCTTCCTCGTGACAAAGCTCAGATAGGGCCAGTCTAACTTACTCACCAACCCCACACTGACAAGTATTAGAGTCTCATGCTCCAAATAAGAATGGTTACGCATTTCTTTAGTCTTCTAAGGCTATAGTCTGTGGGATAGGATTTGATGTACTAAGAGACAAAAAAGTTTGCCTATATATGTTTCTCAAATTCATCAAACAAACCTTTCAGATCAATCTGTTCTTGTAAAGATTGGTCCTAAGGTCCTGAATAGGACTTAGATTACTCTAGACAACATATCTAGTGTCTCGAATGACAGAATGGAGAATGACTGTGTGATGATGCAGACACCCCTTACAGGGTGCCCCTGGCCCAGAGGAGATGGGGGTCTAATCAAGATCTTGCAAGGAGAAGCCACCTACTGATGGAGAGCAGATAAACCACCTGAGACATTGAGGAAAATGGCATGTCTCTTTCTCAGAGATCAGTATAGGTATGGGTTTCTATCCAATATATATATACACTCACTACGGTTCAAGAAAATGTGCCTTGCCCTAACTGGTTTGGCTCAGTGGATAGAGCATCAGCCTGCGGACTGAAGGGTCCCAGGTTTGATTCTGGTCAAGGGCATGTACCTTGGTTGCGGGCGCATCCCCAGTAGGAGGTGTGCAGGAGGCAGCTGATCGATGTTTCTCTCTCATCGATGTTTCTAACTCTCTATCCCTCTCCCTTCCTCTCTGTAAAAAATCAATAAAATATATTTTTTTAAAAAAAGAAAATGTGCCTTGCTGTGCTTGATATATATTCTGATGCCTTCAGCACTAGACCTATGGATCAGAGATACAACTATTTCATCAATAGAAATGAGTTATTTGTTCCTCTTCTGTAAATCAGCTGGGTGGATAAGTTGAAACAAACAATGACTACACTCAGATTCTTAAAATGAACGTTTATTTGGTGGGTGAGAGAGGGTAGTTAAGAAATCGGTGATAATATCTGCATTTCCCCAACACTTTGGTCCCAGGGTAGGATGTAGTCATGTCAGTCTTTCTTATCCAGGTTGTATGGGGCCAGCAATGCATGTCTTGGCCATCGCATTTCTTGGATTGTGGTTTAGCTGTTGTTGAGTCCCCCACAAAGGCTCTTGTTATGGAGAAAGAGGAAGTGCAAAACTTGATCTCACCTGCCATTCAAATATGCAGATTACAATACATCAATTACAATAACCCCAGCTTGTGGCTTGGTCCCCTTTTACTAGTCCATTGCTATACTTCTTTGTCAAAAATAGGGCACTGGTCTTTATAGTTCTATGTTCCTTAGGTCACTGCATGTGTATAGACATACTCCTAGTTACACATTTACTCATTTACCTCTAAGGCCCACTTATTAGAAGTAAGTGTTGCTCACAAGTTAGCTCAATTACTCTAGCTTGCTTACTAAAGAAAAGTTTAGTAACACCAAAAACTAAATAATGTTTTTGGTTATCTTATAAAGAGATGAGATTATCAGATTATTTAAGTCATTTACATGAAGAGTATCCAACAAACTCAGTATCTGACTCTAAATGTATTTGGCTTGGTTTGTGTATTACCTTGTTCCAAGGCAAGATAGTTACAGTGACAATTTTTGGTAAAATACTAGGTGTCCAAAATAATGTATGTACATTTTTTAGTAAAATTTTACTTAGTAAAAATAGACATTATATTTCTTGCCATTAAAACCATTATCATTATTGTTATTGATACACAGAAGTACCACATAGTCTAGACATGCTTGCAGTTCAATTTATTACATATGGTATAGGAGAGGGGTGGGGAATGTCCAGCCCGTGGGCCATGTAAGGCCCATGAAGTCAGTTGGTCTAACCCTGCCAAGGCATTAGGGGTGAGTTAATTAAATGTTTGACCAAATATAGCAGGCCAATTCTTAAGTTGAGAATTTTGTATGGCCCCCGAATGATGTTATAAATATCCAAATAGCCCTTGACAGAAAAAAGGTTCCCCACCTCTAGTGTAGGAGTATGGGGAAAATGAGAATTCTGACATCATTCCCAGCTCCAAGGAACAGCCCTGGTCCTTCCATTAGTATAAATTTACAACCCACGTAATTATCACCATTTAATTGCAGCTTTTTCTTTGTTTAACATAATTTGAAGAATACATCAAAGGTAAACCATAAAAAAGAATTCTTCATTTTTAAAGAATTGCATTATCTATACATGTATAGCATCTATACAATAGTATACTCCATACCATCATATTTAAAATGTTATATTACACTTTTCCACCCTTTCCTTTATTTACAATGTGTAGCTATCTTACCTGAATGTAGATTATTATAAAAACAACACTATATATACTTATGCATATCGAAAATTTATTCAGTGGTGTTTCGTTATAAATTTTGTTTTCAATGCCTTTTCTATTGACCTGTTTCTGTTAGTTTCTCAAAAACTCTAGTGATCAGATTATAACAAAATGTATGTGCACAGACACAAACATAATCATTCTCAAAATATAATTATGATCTTTTCTAATGGCAATATGAGTGTGATTTTTAATTAAGTAATAATTTTTCTATATATTTTAAGTCTATTACATAATATGGTAGAAATATCCATTTCTGTCACTCTGAAAATGTATATTGCATATCCTGGAATTTAACAACATTAATAAATGCCTAGCTACATCAAAAATATTTATGATTTGGAATTTCAGATTAAGATTAGCATTATAAGCATGTGCTTCCAGTTTTTACTTAAATATTATTTTATTTTGCACTACAAATATTATTCTTATTCTTAAACATCTCATTCACTTGTTATCAGCAGGACCTTTAATACAAGAATGCAAATGCTGTTCCATTCAATAAAAGACCTTTAAGCTATGAGGTCATGTTTTTCCCATCTATGACTATAGTTGCTCTATTAACATTTTAATCAACATTTTATAGATCTTCTACCTAGCCAAGTTTGTAATTCATCTTGATTTCTAAAGAACTACACGCCTCTTCCCTCACAGGAGTTGCAATTACATACATCTCTTGCATATAAAATTAAATAATTTAGATTCTCTTTGGGAAAGAATATCTGGGATTTAAAACTATTGGTAACCAACGTTTTACACAAAAAATATTACTTTTAAAATTGTATCGGCTAACCATGTGTGAATTATTATCAAAGCAACCTGTTCTAAGGGAAACTTCAATTATGCACAAAATACTTACAGGAACCCAGTAGAAAAAACAACTGTAGAAGTGAAAATCGATCCTCAAAGTTTCCTCGTTAAGTTATTATCTTTGAAAAGACTCTGAGAAATCTGTCTGTAAAGGTGTAACAGATTTTCCCTTTTCAAGGAGCTTTTGAGATGCCATAGTATCTTCAAGGCTGTCTGTCTTAGCTTGCTGTTTCCCAGAATCAAAAGAAATGAGTGACTTGAGGGAAAGACATAGACTAATAACGTGATAAATTTTACAATCATGTAATCTGGAAACATAAGAAATATCCAATTTACCACTTGTGTGGAAAAAAAATGAAATACGAAGAGAAAGAGAAAAGACATCACCATTTTTATGGCCCTTTTATGGGCCTCTGTGCTGGAGTCCCTTGAGCCCATGGAGTTGAGCTGCAAATTTCTGATATGTCTTACCAAAGACAGAAATAAAAGGAGCAATGAGGTCAGGGACAGAACAATAGGAAGCAAACAGGTCAAGCTAAGAAGAATCAGGGTTTCAAAATAGACAGTCTTACTTTCTTCTATATATAAAGTCAGATTACTATTATCATATATATAGGCCTTCAAAAATAAATCATTAAAGCTTTCTAACAATAGAAAGTCAAAAATCAGAAAGATAAAAGAAAATACAAATATCACAAGAATCACTCTCTTCATTCTCCACTTCAGCCAGAGGAAAAGAGAGTGGGAGAAGTGAGCTATCTTAAGGAGGTAGAAAATGCTTAGGCAAGTAGCAAGCCAGGTAGTCAAGTGATTAGTTATTCTCCAAAGTAAAGTAATAGGTTTTGCTAGTTTATAAGTAGAAAATACATGTGAAAATAGTCCCAATGTAAGTGATTCAAAAAGTAATGCCAACAACTGACTAATTCTGGAGATAGCCAAGCAGGTAAAGATGAAGTCAGCTAAAGAGATGTTTTGGTTCTTGACCCATTCAGAGCAGTTTATCAGTCCAATGAACACATTCCCCAACATTCCAATTATGAATTCTGCTATTGACAGTATCAGAAAGATTATTTCCAATCCAGTGAGCATCTCCACAGGAAAAAAAAAATCCAAATTTCTAATCCTATATCTGAGCGATAAATTTGTAATCAAACTGTTGCAGAATAGCAGCCATTTCTGATACTTATCTTCATTGCTTCTGTTTGCAATTCCAGTCTTAAGTACCACCTCCTGCTGTTGGATACAGTCTCATAAATACTTAAGAAAATCTTTCTGCTTTCTTTGTAATCCCGACCTTAGTTGAGAAAGATCTGCTAAATATAAAGTCTCACATACGTTCATGAAATCGTTTTTTATTTCTTGAAAGAGCTACTCATTTTCAAACCAAACAGTTTGTGTGTCCATTTATCATTGGCACAAATGGAAATTTTCCACTCATGGGAATGCTTAAAGGGCTAAAATCAAATATGTTAGCATGCAAATGTTGGTCAGATTCTTTTTCACTGATTTGTACTTTACTCTTCACCTGAAATACTGTACCATTTGGATCCAAATGTTTTAGTTGTTTTTCAAAGAAAGCTCTAGAGATAATCTAAATAATTTAGTTATTATTCAACTAATATATGTTGTAAGTGCCTGTTATGCATTGGACCTTTTTCCAAATACAATATAGTTACTACCAAAAAAAAAAAAGCAGCCATTAGAAATTCCATAAAATAGTGAAAACACAGAAAGAAACAATGCGATCAAATGTGACCATAAAAAAGGTAACTACAAACATTACTGTCAGGGAGAGAAAGGGAGATGATATTCACCTTGGATTTTGAAGGTACTTAGAATTTCATGAGGAAACTGGCAAATCATATTTTGGACTATCAAATAATAAGCAAAAAGCATACTGCCCAGCTGGTGTGCTCAGTGGTTGAGGGACGATCTATGAACCAGGAGGTCACTGTTCGATTCCGGGTCTCTAGGTGGAAAGTCATGGCTATGGGAAGCATTTAGGATGTAGAATCAGTAAGGCTTGGTGATGGAATTAAGGGCTATAAAAAAGAAGAGAAGCCAGCAATGACATTAAGGCTTCTTTTGCACTTGGATGCATGGAGTACTGTAACCTAAGGGACTCACTGGAGAGAGAGCAGGTTTAAAAACCAAGGGGTAGGAGGAAGAAAAAGAGTTGGACAATGATCAGTTCTGCTTCAAGCATTTTGGAATATCTGTAAATCATCCGAGTAAACAGGTAGATTAGGCACTTGGGTATTTGTTATTGCACCTCAGAAAAGGAATTTGAACTTCAAGTAAAGATTTGGTGATCTTCAGCACACACTTGATTTCATAGGAGGTGAAAAGCTCGCAGGGCTTTGAGGAACACCAGTGGATGAAGAAACCAAAGAAAAGACTGAAAAGCAGATGGAGGAGAGAAAACAAGAGACAAGGGTTTTGAAGCAACCAAGAGCATGGAGTGGTACAAAGAGAGAGTAATCAACACTTGCTGATTTTAATAAAAGGACAATTACAAGGAAGTACTTAGGAGGCCCTTCATTAACATAGCAAGAGCAGTTTAACTGAAGCAAAGCGAAACTGCCATAGATTATATGTCAATGAGATCCCAATGATGATGCATTAGAAACCCAATTAATATAATAACACATTAACAGATTAAAGGAAAAATACTAGGGGAAAGAAGCTTGATACAATTCTATATCTATAATAATAATATAACAATAAAAGCATAATATGCTAATTACACAAAACAGCCAAATGACATTCCAGACGTCATTCCAGACGTCCTTCCGGACAACCTTCCAGATGAAGGCACAGTGGCAGGGGCAAGGCAGAAGCAGCCACCATGACGGGCGAGGGCCAAGGCAGAGGCAGTTAGGGGTGATCAAGCAGGCAGGCAGAGTGGTTAGGGGCAATCAGGCAGGCAGGCAAGTGAGCAGTTAGGAGCCAGTGGTCACAGATTACAAGAGGGATGTCCAACTGCTGGTTTAAGCCAGATCCCGGCAGTCGGACATCCCCTAAGGGGTCCCAGAATGCGAGAGGGTACAGGCTGGGCTGAGGGACTCCCCCTCCCCCCATGCAGAAATTTTGTGCACCAGGCCTCTAGTCTATTCATAATAAATGAGAATAGAATGAATATTATTTTGCCTGATAAAAAGTTGTCTATAAAATCTGGAACAAATATTATACCTATCTATGATACTTTGAAAGCATTCCCAGTGAGTTTAGGAAAAATAACCCATAAACACCTTATGATATCTATTTATTGGATGTTTTAACCAGTACAGTAAGGCAAGAAAATGACATAGAAGATATCCTATCTAATAAAAGAGAAACATGGTAATTAGCCGTACCTCCGCTACCCTTCCCATTGGCTAATCAGGGCAATATGCAAATTAACTGCCAGCCAAGATGGCAGCCGGCAGCCAGGCAGCTTAAAGCTAACAGGAGGCTTGCTTGCTTCAGTGACAGAGGACTCCAACATTCCCCGCCTGCCGCTGCCGGCCTCTGAGCTTGCAGTTTGAAACATTGTAACAAATATAGAAGCTAAACAAAACCCCAGTAACCTGTTTTCAGTCAGCCAGGCTTCAGCCAGCAAGACCGCAACATTGTTTCAAATACAGAAGGTAAACAAAGGCCAGAAACCAGCTTTCAGCAGCCAAGCCTCAGAGAGAAAGCCGGCTCTCAGCTCCAGTGACAGGCATAGAAGATAAATAAATGCCAGAATAAAAAAAAAGGAAAAAAGGAGAGGTTTGGAGCTTCAGTCGCCCGCCAGCCTGAAAACAGCCCTCAGCCCCTCACCCAGACTGGCCAGGCACCCCAGTGGGGACCCCCACTCTGAAGGGGGTGTGACCAGATGCAAACAGCCATCATCCCCTCATCCAGGCTGGCCAGGCACCCCAGTGGGGACCCCCACCCTGAAGCAACAAGATGGCGGCTAATTTGCATACTGAAGGCAGGCGGCAGCAGGCAAGGCTGTCTG
>NW_005358943.1:6749189-6749500 GCF_000412655.1 Myotis brandtii | reverse complement strand
CTGGGCGGGGGGCAGTGCTTAAGGCTGTCTGTGGTCTCGGGACCCAGATCCATGACCCTGCCGGGCGGAGGGCAGTGCTTGAGGCTGTCCGTGGTCTGGGACCTGGATCCATGTCCTCGCGAGTCGGGTAGCAGTGCTTGAGGCTGTCCGCGGTCCCAGTACCTGGATGTGTGACCCTGCCGGGTGGGGGGCACCACGGGAGGCTGTCTGCAGTCCAGGAATTGGATCTGTGACCCTGCCGGACGGGGGGCACTGCAGGAGGCTGTCCGCAGTCCGGGACCTGGATCTGTGACCCTGCCAGGCGGGGGGCA
>NW_005358943.1:6748502-6748922 GCF_000412655.1 Myotis brandtii | reverse complement strand
CTCCTGGCCCAGAAGGTGCAGGATCACAGGGACAGCCACCATGGCGGGCCAGACTGACGTCCTCCTGGCCGCACCACGGGGGTTTGCGGATCTGCAAAGCCAGAGGCCTCCGGTGTGCACATACCCCCCTGGTGTGCGAACATCCCCCAGCACACTGTCACCCTCCCACGCCTGCAACAGTTGCAAACCAAGGTGTGCACAAGTTCCACCGCCTCTCCACCACACTTTCATCAACCCGGCATGCTTAACGCCCCCACAGGATGTGCACACATCCCCTCTGATGCGCTCACATCCTTTGGAGAGTGTCTGGGTGTTCTGGGTGCTGAGAGTGGGCGCCTGTGAGATGACAGTGAGAGGGCGGAGTGGTGATGCCCTGTTCCCACAGAGGCCAGTGCAGCTACGAGATCACCTCTGGGGAGT
>NW_005358943.1:6736974-6747401 GCF_000412655.1 Myotis brandtii | reverse complement strand
GCTATAACCGCTCCCTCCGCCCGCCCTGTTGAGCCCGCCCCGCCCAAGCCCTGCGCAGAGCCATTTGCCGGATCGCCTCAGGCAAAGGCTAGATTAGCACCTCCCCAGAGGACAGAAGTTTTCCGCGGCAGACACAGCTGATTCACACAGCCAGTCGGCCTGGTGGTCAAATCCCTCTAGTATTAACTACAACAATCAAGGCTCAACTAGAACAAGACTGCGCACAAAGACCACTAGGGGGTGCACCAAGAAAGCATAAAAAATGCGGAGACAAAAAAACATGACAGAAATGGAGGATATAGAGCTAAAAATCGCAATTTTGAGGGCTTGCAAAAATGTGCTAGAAGCTGTCAATAAACTTGAGGAGAGAGTCACGAAAACTAATGAGACCCTCGATGCTATGATAAAGAACCAACTAGAAATTAAGCATACACGGACTGAAATAAAGAATATTATACAGACACCCAATAGCAGACCAGAGGAGCGCAAGAATCAAGTCAAAGATTTGAAATGCGAAGAAGCAAAAAACACCCAACCGGAAAAGCAAAATGAAAAAAGAATCCGAAAATACGAAGATAGTGTAAGGAGCCTCTGGGACAGCTTCAAGCGTACCAACATCAGAATAATAGGGGTGCCAGAAGATGAGAGAGAGCAAGAAATTGAAAACCTATTTGAAGAAATAATGGCAGAAAACTTCCCCCACCTGGTGAAAGAAATGGACTTACAGGTCCAAGAAGCGCAGAGAACCCCAAACAAAAGGAATCCAAAGAGGACCACACCAAGACATATCATAATTAAAATGCCAAGAGCAAAAGACAAAGAGAGAATCTTAAAAGCAGCAAGAGAAAGAGACTCAATTACCTACAAGGGAATACCCATACGACTGTCAGCTGATTTCTCAACAGAAACTTTGCAGGCCAGAAGGGAGTGGCAAGAAATATTCAAAGTGATGAATAGCAAGAACCTACAACCAAGATTACTTTATCCAGCAAAGCTATCATTCAGAATTGAAGGTCAGATAAAGAGCTTCACAGATAAGGAAAAGCTAAAGGAGTTCATCACCACTAAACCAGTATTATATGAAATGCTGAAAGGTATCCTTTAAGAGGAGGAAGAAGAAAAAGGTAAAGATACAAATTGTGAACAACAAACATGCATCTATCAACAAGTGAATCTAAGAATCAAGTGAATAAATAATCTGATGTACAGAATGAACTGGTGATTATAATGAATCAGGGACATAGAAAGGGAATGGACTGACTATTCTTGGGGGGGAAAGGGGAATGGGAGATGCGGGAAGAGACTGGACAAAAATCGTGCACCTATGGATGAGGACAGTGGGTGGGGAGTGAGGGCGGAGGGTGGGGCGGGAACTGGGAGGAGGGGAGTTATGGGGGGAAAAAAAAGAGGAACAAGTGTAATCTGAACAATAAAGATTTAATAAAAAAAAGAAGCAAAAAAAAAGAACAAAACTGTCATTATTCACAGATTATGATTGAAATTACATAGAATATCCAAAAGTATTTTTAAATACATTAAAATACTATCATTTAGCAAGATCTCTATACACAAAATACATGTGCAAAAGTCTGTTTCATTTCTTACAGTTGAAATGAAATATTCTTTTAAAAGATGAAATTACATAACCTCAACAAATATTAAGTATCTAAAATAAATCACACACAGAGAGTATGCAAAACATTTATAGAGAATATTAAAAAGTCTGAAATAGCCTTAGCATTTTTAATTATATGAGTAAAGTTATATGACTAATTATTTGATTAGCTTGTAATTAATATATACTGGATATGGTCAAACCCTCTAGATTTTTTAAAATTTTAATCTGTTATCAAACACACTTGCCCATTTTAGGTGTATTATCTAAAGACATTAAATTCTCTGACTGCACTGTTGAATACAATAAATTTTCCTACTTGGTAGTAGATCATGGATTTGTCTCAAGTCTAAAAGCAACCACTTCTAATATAACACTGGACATCCCTATCTCCATGGGGGGGGAAAAAAAGAGGAACAAATGTAATCTGAACAATAAAGATTTAATAAAAAAAAGAAGCAAAAAAAAAAAAGAACAAAATGAATACCAGCCCTGTTCATTTCACCTGGTCCAGTCACTTGATATTTTGTTTCTTTTTGCCATGGCTACAGGCTCCAATTTTCCATGTGAGGCAATAGATGACAAGATAATCTCTTATTTGCTATTACGCAAATACAGACTGATATTTTCTCACTCTTTTTGCATTTTCTTTGCCTAACAAATTTGTGCCTATATCTTTAGCTGTGGAAGGAACATAATCAAAGCTAGAATTTGCAGATTGTAAATTTTATAAGTCAACCTAAATTTATCTTCATCCAAGGATGTGAGAAAAATGTTCATCAGAAGATGATGGTTCATATAAGAACAAGGTCCATGACATGCCCTAAAATCAGTCATTAAGCAGGGCTAGTTCACCATTGACAAATGTACCTGATTGCACCAACCTACAGTTCTTAATCAGGAGAATCTATATCTGAAGTGTTACTAGAGTCAAGGTATAAAATATGTACACTGCGGTCTCATCTGTCAGTCTCAGAACCAAACCCCAAAGGAAATGTAGTTTGCCAGAACTTGCCATTAGCCCTGCCCACAAATCCCTGTGCCCATAGGTCGCTGTGGCCCTCCTGTAGCTCTCTGCCTGCTGCCCCGCCCTCCTGTAGCTCCCCGCAGCCTGCTTGTACCTCCCTGGCCCACCCTCCCTCTTATTACATAGGATGAAGGATATTTGTACTCATTAGAGTGGTTCTTGTCAAGATTTTGAGTAATAACTGATATGCATGTCCATATATACGGGTATGTCTTTTTTTTAATATCGGAATGATTTTAGAAGTGAGCCAAGAAATTAGTTGAGAAGAACTTAAACAATATCTGGTGGGGAAATTATAAATAGTTTTAGTCACATACAAATTGTAAAAAATAATCATCACAACAGTAAAAATAACAGGTAGCATTTATAGAACTTATTATATATCTGGGTAAAATGATTTATTTGCATTTGTGCACACATTTACCTAAGAACATATGTAAGAATATTTATATTAGTGCTAATACTTTAAAACAAGGTCAATAAAAACATTCAATTAAGTGATAAATCTCACAAACACACACACACACACACACACACACAAGTTTACATATCCCTTTTTTTATAAAGAGGCAAAATTATAGTGTTAGAAATCAGGATAGTGATTATCTTTGAAATGGGAGGTGACAGTGAGTAGGAAGGGACATCAAGTGAGCTTCTGGGGTCCTGGCATAGTTCTGCTTCTCTTCTGTAGACCAGCTATAATAACACTACTTTGAAGGTTTGTTCTGATGATTAAATGAGATCATGTATAAAAATGCCTAGCACTGGGCCTTGCACATACTGAGTGCTCAATAACAGGTACAAATCTTGTTCTAAAGAGCCCTGGTTCTGAATGAATTTTCCAAATAAGTGCTGATAAAGAATTTTTTTAAATCTCCTATACTCAGAGTATAATTTTATACTCTTTATTCATACTGGTGAAGAAAATTTCCAAAATTCTATTTATGGTTGTCAAAACTTGGTAAGGATGACCAAAAAAATCTCAAGAAGACATTAGCCTATAAGACTGGAATTCTTTTTTATTCTTTATTGATTAAGGTATTACATGTCTCCTTTTCCCCCATTGACCTCTTCTGGGCCACTCCCACCTCCCAGCACATGCCCTCATCCCCCTACTGTCTGTGCCCATTGGTTATCTGCATGCATACAAGTGCTTTGGTTGATCTCTTACCCGCCACTCCCACCCTCCCCTGCCTTCCCTCTGAGGTTTGATGGTTTGTTCAATGTGTCTCTGTCTCCGGATCTATTTTTGTTCATCAGTTTATGTAGTTCATTATACTCCATGAGATCATGAGATCATGTGATATTTATCTTTCTCCAACTGGCTTATTTTGCTCAGCATAATGCTCTCCAGTTCCATCCATGCTGTTGCGAATGACAAGAATTCCTTCTTTTTTACCGCAGCATAGTATTCCATTGTGTAGATGTACCACCCTTTTTTAATCCACTCATCTGCTGATGGGCAGTTAGGGCTGTTTCCAAATCCTAGCTATTGTAAATTGTGCTGCTATGAACATAGGGGTGCATATATCCTTTCTGATTGGTGTTTCTGATTTCTTGGGATATATTCCTAGAAGTGGGATTACTGGGTCAAATGAGATTTTCTTTTGTTGGCTCAATTTTTTTAATTAACTAAAATTAACTGTGTGAAGGTTGTATGACTCAGTCAGAAAAACACAAATGTTTGATTTATTAAATAGTAATTAGATCTCTTCCCTTATGCCATAGACAAAGAGACCATAGAAAAGTTAGGTTTGTTTCTGTAAACAGAAGCAAATGGAGGTGGGAAGAGCTCTGTTCACTGAATGTAACACAGTTGATGTTAAAACAATCTTCTTAGAATGAAACTCTGATATATAACCCTACTCTTATGGTTCTCCCAGAAATTAAAAGGCTATGGATTCAAAACACTTCAGATGGGGTCCTCGTCACCTTTAAACTATGTCTATCCCAAAGGTGGGCCTCAGATCTGGGAGCCAGGCCAAAGATGAAGACAGATGATGGAGCCATTGGTGTCATTTATTTCTTTTCTATTTGACCCAACCACCGAATAGATGGGTTTTTTAAAAATCTGTATGGTATTAAGAATGCACAATGTCAATGCAGGTTGGAATTATCAAGAAACTGTCTGTAAATCCCTGCAGTTACTATATGGAATTTCAATACATATCCCTGCCTGCCCCATGATGTGAGGCATGGGTCTGATCTCAGAGTTTGTTTTGTTATTGTTGTTATTTGTTTTTCCTTTCTTTCTTTGATTTCATTATCTAAATCTCTGGTCATAAACGAGATAAAGCTTCACCTCTAAAGTTAGGCTTTGTCTTCATTCTCCATTCTTCAAGAATTTTTTTAAATTTATCTTTATTGTTGAAAGTATTACAGATGTTCACTTCTTTTCCCCCATTGACCCTGTCCTCCCCACTCCCACTCCCTCAGCAGGCCTTCACAACACTATTGTCTGTATCCATGGGTGATTCATACATGCATATAAGTTCTTTGGTTGATCTATTCCCTCCCTCCTTCCCCTTCCTTCTAAGAATCGTCAGTCTATTGCATGCTTCCATGCCTCTGGATCTATTTTGTTCATCAGTTTATTTTGTTCATTGGATTCCACATATGAGTGAAGTTCTTTGATACTTATCTTTCTTTGGCTGGCTTATTTCGCTTAACATAATACTCTCCAGGTTCCTCCATATTGTCTCAAAGGGTAAGAGATCCTCCTTTTTTACTGCTGCATAGTATTTCATTGTGTAGCACCACAGCAGCTTTTTTATCCATTTATTTACTGATGGGCACTTGGGCTATTTCCAGGTCTTAGCTATTATAAATAACGCAGTTATGAACATAGGGGTACATATATTCTTTCTGATTGGTGTTTCAGGCTTCTTAGGATATATTCCTAAAAGTGGGGTCACTGGGTCAAATGGCAGTTCCATTTTTAATTTTTTGAGGAAACTTCATACTAGGCACCATGGTGTAGTTAGCTAAAGTGCCTGGCTAGTATTCTTCAAGAATTTGAAGCACATTTCAGTTCACAACTGAAATCATGAATATGTTTGTCTTGAAAAATATTCAAAATTATGTGTCAATCTCTAATTTGCATGTTAGTAAATGAGATGTTACATATCAGGCATCATCACACATGCAAAAATTAATCCTGTAACAATCATTTTGTTTTTATTAAGTCACAAAATATCAGCTGAAAGGAATTGAAAAGGTCTGTGGAAAATATACCCCTATCCAGTAACACAATTGCAGTGGGTGGAAGGAGAGTCTGGCTTGAAACATGATCGCAAATAGAAGAAAGAAAACCACTGTAATTAAGAAATCATGATAAAGAACTGTACACATGTTATCCTACAGCTGCTTAGTTCAAAATCTGACCATGAATCGTATAACTATCTCTGTAGAGACCAAATGCAGTGACAGGACTTGGTGAGTGATTGCATGACTATAACAATTAATGCTCCCACCATCAATGACTGAAAATACCAGTGACCCTATATCCTGGCTAATTTTATTAATGTTTAATTTTTTCATTGACCATTAATGATAATTTGAAACTTTTCAAACATTTATTAGTCATATATATATGAGTATTTGCGAACTTCATACGTTGTCCATTCTAAATATGCCCATCTTCATATTTATTTGTAAGTCCTTTTTATATATGAAGAATATGAAAGCCGAAACCGGTTTGGCTCAGTGGATAGAGCGTCGGGCTGCGGACTGAAGGGTCCCGGGTTCGATTCCGGTCAAGGGCATGTACCTGGGTTGCGGGCACATCCCCAGTGGGAGATGTGCAGGAGGCAGCTGATCGATGTTTCTCTCTCATCGATGTTTCTGACTCTCTATCTCTCTCCCTTCCTCTCTGTGAAAAATCAATAAAATATATTTAAAAAAAAAAGAATATGAAAGCTTTGTCTCTTATATTATTTAATATTTTTCTAGGAATTTTATGTTTTAATGAGTTTTTGGAGTCAAATACCGTAGAGAAGTATTTAAAAGAATCTATTCTAATTCTTCTACTCCAAAAAGAGGAGCCCTCTTGTTGCAATTTATTTTCTCTGGGTCCCACCTAGCTCTCAGATTTTGTTGAAAAAAATCTGGAATTTAGTTCCAGACTACTACTGTTTTTTACATTATGACTCATTTATTTACTGATGCATTTAAATAAAATTCCAAAAAACCCCAAAGTTTGATTGGTTGGAATCGGGAACGAGATTGCAGAGTACAGAACTAGAAAGTTGCTATAGCGAACTGCTCTGACTGACCTGCAGAGTGGGCAGCTTAAACTCTGAGAACTCCCAGGAACAGAATTAATATGAAAGACAGAGAAAACCGGATACTGCATGGTATCACTTACTTGTGAAATCTAAAAAAGAAAGAAAGAAAAAGCCAAACCCATAGAAACAGGGTAGAAAAGTGGTTACCAGGGTGTGGGAAGTGGGGAAATAGGGAGAGGTTGGAAAAAGGGTACATACAGACTTCCAGCTATAAAGTAAATAAGGTCTGAGCATCTAATGTAAAACATGGTCATTATAATTGATAACACTGTGTTGTATAACTGAAATTTGCTAAGAGAATAGAACTTAAGTACGGTAACAAACAAAAAAGAACTACGTGAGATGATGGTTGCATTAATTAACAAGATGGGGTAGAACCTTTAAGAACATATATATATCATCACAGTCTATATTTTAAACATCTTACAATTTTAGATGGCAATTTTACCTCAACAAAGGTAAAATTATTTAAAATATATATATTCAATAGCTTATTTCAATTCAGACTAATAGATTGTGGGTCAGGCGTGCCACCTATTGGCAACATTTTTAAAGTGCAGGAATAGCTTTTAGGGACAGCAATTAATTCCAAGGTTGACAAGCTTTTTAAACTTTTTATCCATCTAGTAAGTGACATGGTTTTGACTTGCATTTTTCTTATGAGTGAATTCAAATATCTTCTTATATATTTAAGGACTACATAGCCTGTTTATAATGACCCAAAAGAATAACATTTTTTTTAAAATATGTTTTTATTGATTTCAGAGAGGTAGGGAGAGAGAGAGAGAGAGAGAGAGAGAGAGAGAGAGACATCAGTGATGAGAAAGAATCATCAATAGGCTGCCTCCTGCATGACCCCCACTGGGGATCAAGCCCTCAACCCAAGCAAGTGCCCTGACTGGGAATCGGAATTTAACGGTGACCTCCTGGTTCATAGGTCAGTGCTTGACAACTAACCACACCGACTTGGCCCCATTCTTTCTTTCATCCAAGGTGATGGAGTCCTCAATTTTTGCCTGGATTCATGGCCACCTAGAAGGGAGACTTCAATTCCCAGCCTCCCTTGCAGCTGGGAAGATGTTAGTGCTGACCAGTGTGTCCTCAACCCCTTGGAATTTCCTAACTGGTGAGTGTGATCAAGGTGTCTTTTGTTATGTTGATGAGGTGTCTCTGGGACCACACCAAGGAGGCAGGGCAGGGCAACCACATGATTAGAGGTTAGAATTTTCAGTTCCGTTCTTCTGACCTTTGAGGGGCGAGCCCCCTGGAAGCTGAATTGATCACCAATGGCCAATGAGTTAACAAATCATGGCAATGTAATAAAACCTCCATAAGAAAAAGAAAAGGAGGGGGTTCAGAGAGGTTCTGACCTGGGGAATCGAAAACACTTCCATGTGCCACCATGCCAGGCTTCTTTTGGGACTTCGCCCTGTGTATCGCTTCATCGGGCTAGTTATTCCTATCTTTTAGTGTCCTTTGCCATAAACCAATAATGTAGTGAGTAAACTGATTTCCTGCGTTCTATGAGCCACTCTAGGAAATTAACTGAATCCAAGGAGAGGGTTGTGGGAACCTCTGATTTGTATCCATGCAGAAACTTCATGTCTTTAATATGACCTTTGCTCCTTTCTTTTTTTATTCAAACTGACCTCATCCAGCACCCTGACTCACCTGCCTCCTCCTTTGCAGGACCACTCCCTTAAGCATTAAGCCATCAGGACAATGAGGCTCGGGTAGGAACAAAGCCTCGGGTCTATTGACCTCAGAGACAGAGTTTCAATCAAACTAGCGATAACATCTAGGCCTCAGTTGTGTTTCAGCTCCAGGCCCAGGAAGTCAAGAAACCAGATGAAGCCGCACCACGGCTGATATCAGGACCAGATATACTGATCAACTAATTACCCCCTCCCCTAGCACCAACCAATCAGCAGACACCATGACCCTAACTCCTTTAGTCACCATAATTTAGTGATTTTTCCCCTATATAACCCATTCCTGGGAAGCCATCTGGGGGCCAAGTCTTTCAGCATTAACTCACCTGTGTCTCCAGGCCTGGGCCACTTTCTAAAAATAAACCCTACTGTCTTTGCTGCAAGCTCCCATTCACATCTTATTGGGCTCTGATGCATGCAGGCAAACAGATCCCTTTAGTCTGGTAACATCATCTGGAGAGGAGGGCAAGCTTGTAGATTTGAGCCCTTAGCCTGTAGAAATAATGCTACCTCTGGGTGGATAGTATCAACTGAGTTGAATTTTAGGGCACCCAACCTGTATTAGAAAATTGCTTGGTGGTATAGAAAAAAAATGTGCCACATCGAAATTGGAGCTCAGAAAATTTAATCACAAAGCTAGTAATTATAGGCTGAGTTTCAACCCCAGACCCTCTGGCTCCAGAATCTGGGCTCTTAATACCTATGTTATGCCACTTTTTTATTTCTTTATTTATTAAGGTATTACATATGTGTCCTTATCCCCCCCGTTACTCCCCTAAACCCCCCCACTCATGCCCTCACCCCCCTGTTGTCTGTATCCATTGGTTAGGCTTATATGCATGCATACAAGTCCTTTGGGTGATGTCTCCCTGCTATGCCACTTTTTGTGGTTCAGTAAGACCCTTTGCATATTATCTTTTTTTTTTAATTAAATCTTTATTGTTCTGATTATTACATTTGTTCCTCTTTTTTTCCCCCATAACTCCCCTCCTTCCAGCTCCCACCCCACCCTCCGCCCTCACTCCCCACCCACTGTCCTCATCCATAGGTGCACGATTTTTGTCCAGTCTCTTCCCGCATCTCCCACACCCCTTTTCCCCCCAAGAATAGTTAGTCCGTTCCCTTTCTATGTCCCTGATTCTATTATAATCACCAGTTCATTCTGTACATCAGGTTATTTATTCACTTGATTCTTAGATTCACTTGTTGATAGATGCATATTTGTTGTTCATAATTTGTATCTTTACCTTTTTCTTCTTCTTCCTCTTCTTAAAGGATACCTTTCAGCATTTCATATAATACTGGTTTGGTGGTGATGAACTCCTTTAGCTTTTCCTTATCTGTGAAGCTCTTTATCTGACCTTCAATTCTGAATGATAGCTTTGCTGGATAAAGTAATCTTGGTTGTAGGTTCTTGCTATTCATCACTTTGAATATTTCTTGCCACTCCCTTCTGGCCTGCAAAGTTTCTGTTGAGAAATCAGCTGACAGTCGTATGGGTACTCCCTTATAGGTAACTGACTTTTTTTCTCTTGCTGCTTTTAAGATTCTCTCTTTGTCTTTTGCTCTTGGCATTTTAATTATGATGTGTCTTGGTGTGGTCCTCTTTGGATTCCTTTTGTTTGGGGTTCTCTGCGCTTCCTGGACTTGGAAGTCTATTTCTTTCACCAGGTAGGGGAAGTTTTCTGTCATTATTTCTTCAAATAACTTTTCTCTTCTTTTCTTTTTTTAAAATATATTTTATTGATATTTAACAGAGAGGAAGGGAGAGGGATAGAGAGTTAGAA
>NW_005358943.1:6701296-6736518 GCF_000412655.1 Myotis brandtii | reverse complement strand
ACCACCCCCCTGTTGTCTGTATCCATTGGTTAGGCTTATATGCATGCATACAAGTCCTTTGGTTGATCTCTCCCTGTTATGCCACTTTTTGTGGTTCAGTAAGACCCTTTGCATATTATCTTTTTTGTTACCTTCCACAGGGACCTAAAATCTTGACTCAAGGCAGCTATTTGAAACTGAATGTATTCATTTCTTTCCTCCTCGCTGGGGAACAGGCTCTCTCTGTGTCCTAAAAGCCACTTTCCTATTGTGTTCCTGACCCACCGTCCTGGCACCTGCAAGGGAGTCAGAGCCAGTGAACTGCATCTCCCTCAGTGGCACCAGATCTTGATTTCTCCTGGCACTTGATTCATTCATGTGAACCCTGATGTCGTTTCCCCATTCAAAGGCATAAGAGTACAAAGGTAGGGCAAAATGTATAGTTCCATGGGAAGCATTGGGTGCTACCTGGATCTGAAACCAGCTTCCTCACTACTGACCCATTTTTCTGAGTCTCAGCTCCTTCCCTTATGAGAGGTAAAGGACATTTAGTACTTAGCTAACTAATGGTCTTTATGGACATTCTGTCTTAACATGGAGCAAATAGTTCCTAAGTCTCAAAATTAAAGATAGAAAAGGGTGTAAAAATGCTTGTAAACTTTTAAACTACTAGTCTGTGCAACTATTAGTTACCATTGACCATCATTACTAACCAGGTCCAGGACCAGGAATTGTGTAATAATTACTGCTTTCTAGTACTGTGCAATCATTAGAGCAGAACTGAATACTAATTGATCCTCTGAGTTCAAAGATAATTAATAAACCAAAAATTCCATGGGACTCTTCACCTTCTGATTGTGATAAACCAGAAATTATTACAGGCAGACTAGTAATCTCTGTTTGGCTTAATAGGTCAGGCATAAAGAACAATATGAGATAATCCAGTGATTTTCACTGTATTCAAATGATAAGAGTAAATTCCTAAGCAAACTCTACAATTTTTATCTATGGAAATTTGAAGTATTTGCTTGGGAGTCATATGAAAGTTCTTGGTTTTCTAAACCAAGAAGCACATAGGACTTAAAAAGCTGAGTGAGTCATTTGGGACTTGATAAGGGTTCTCTATGGCTCTAGTGAGAACCTCTATTGCCTTCATGGGGAAAGTTTCTGGAACCCTGGTAGATCATCTGTGACTAATGTGAGACCATTGTGAGTGGATTTAACCCAACTCACCTGAGGCTTAGCTTTTTGGACTTCATAGGTTTGGGGAAAGGGATTAATGCCTGGAAGATAACACTTCAGCTCCCATGAAGCTCATAACAAGAAAAGTACAATTTCAGTGTCTCTCTTTATAAACACTGGATGGACAGAGGATTTTTACTTATACTATATCTTAGGACGGGGTGGGCAAACTTTTTGACTCAAGGGCCACAATGGGTTCTTAAACTGGACCGGAGGGCCGGAACAAAAGCATGGATGGAGTGTTTGTGTGAACTAATATAAATTCAAAGTAAACATCATTACATAAAAGGGTACGGTCTTTTTTTTTTTTAGTTTTATTCATTTCAAACGGGCCGGATCCGGCCCGCGGGCCGTAGTTTGCCCACGGCTGTCTTGGGAGGTCGAAAAGCCAAAACTTGAAATGGAAAGGTAACTAGGTAACCCTAGCCATTTTGGCTCAGTGGACAGAGTGTTGGCCTACAAACTAAAGTGTCCCAGGTTCGATTCCCGTCAAGGGCATGTGCCTCAGGGGGGCATGCGGAAAGCAACCAACTGATGTATCTCTCTCACACTGGTGTTTCTCTCCGTCTCTTCCTCTCCTTTCCAGTCTCTCTAAAAATCAAGAGGAAAAAATAGCCTCGGGCCCTAGCTGGTTTGGCTCAGTGGATAGAGCGTCGGCCTGCAGACTCAAGGGTCCCAGGTTCGATTCCGGTCAAGGGTATGTACCTTGGTTGCAGGCACATCCCCAGTAGGGAGTGTGCAGGAGGCAGCTGATGGATGTTTCTCTCTCATCGATGTTTCTAACTCTCTATCTCTCTCCCTTCCTCTCTGTAAAAAATCAATAAAATATATTTTAAAAAAAAAATAGCCTCGGGAGAGGATTAAAAAAAAAAGGTGGCTAGATACATTCTAAATGTACATGGAGGTCAAAAGAAAATAAGAATTTCACTGCTTCTGCCCTAGGGCACCAGAGGAAAAAATGACTACTTTTCTATCAACCTAGTCACCTCAAATCCATCAAAAGCATGTCTAGGCAGACGAGTTCTCCATGTAACTGAATTTCCTACCACTCTTATGCTCAGTGGTGTAGTTTGGGGAGGTGCTTAGAAGTTCCCATACATCCTCAATCAGAAGTGAGACATGAGGGAGGAAAACTTGCCTGGCAGGTCCTCACAGGAAATTGACCAGGTCGGTCCTGAGTCCAGACCAGCTTTTAATCTCCTATTATTCCAGCAGACGGCCTGCCCCTCCCACTCTCAGTTTGCAGGGTCATGGCTTGCGCAGGAGAACAGAGCTCCTTTAGTCTCTAGGCAATCTCCAAGGAACAGGCTGCAGGACCTGGGTGGAAATGTGGCCTGAACCTCGGCTCTAGCTCAGTTATCTCTTGCAAATATTTGGAGAAATAGTACATCCGCCTCCTTTTGTAGTTGTTCACTGGACCTTGCCAATGTCAAATGGGGGCCTGTGGGTAATCATTGGACACTTTCAATGTGGAAAATCATTCTTAAGTTCTGAGAAATTGTTGGGGTCCAGCCCCAGCAGGTCCAGGGGTTCCCAAAGGTGTGGACGGAGTCAGCGAAGAAGGAATGACATGGAGGCAGCGTTCAGTTGATCCGCATGGTTGGCTTCTCACTTTATTGTTCTATTACATCTATATTTATACTATTTGATCCCATAAGCATGCCTCTATAATTACATCATGGTGTTTCGGGAAACCTTCTACAGTTTCTAGTTTCATTTCCATAATCCTGTCTCTATCTAGTTCTGTTGATTTTAATCTTGTCTAGGTTAATCTCTGTGTTCCATTATAAGGGCTATTCCAAGGTTACTATTCTATTGCTCTACTGATAAGCTACAAGGAAGTGACTGAAGGAGTTTATCCTACCCAGTAAAGGTTATGTCCTCCCAGCCTCGCTGCTTGCCTTCCCTGGGACTGCCCTGTGTCGGTGGGTCTCCCGGGGTATAGGCTTTGGTGCTTTCCTTGGTAGGCAGACCCCTGGGGATGTGGGCCCAACAAGTCCCAAATCTATTGCCAACCGTCTTAGTCCAAGTTCTTCATAAGTAGTACATGGTATTTCTGTAACACTAGGGGGATTTACTGATTTATTCTCTTCCTTAGTCCTGTTAACCCCTAACCTGAGGAAACAACCTTTCTCGGGGAGGTGGTCCTGGTTAAAACACATAGCGCTTAAGAGGGGGAAGCAAACATATGTCATATATGTCAGGTCCCTTGAAACATAAGCTGTGCAGATGTTTCTTCCCTGCAGCGACTGCGTCAAGCAGCAAGGGTGGATCGGCTTCCAGCAAGAAATGTTTTATAGTGTTTTATTGATAATTACTTTTCTAAGATACTATTTCCTTTGAAATTTGTTAGTTGAAATTTTTTTTCATTTCTCACCTCTCGACTATCTCTTTGCCTTTTTGTTCTGTTATAGGGGAATTCCTTACCTTTATCTTCCATCAAATTTATAATAATAGCCAATATTTCTTTTTAATTTTCTGGTTGATTATTTAATAGCAGACTATTCTTTTTTCAAGGATGCAATATCTATTTTTATCCCTCTGAATATATTAATTACAGTGTCTTAAAGGTTTCTTCTGCTCCTCATATTCATTATCTTTCCTCTGAGTTCTATTTTTACTGCTTTTTTACTTCAAGCCTTATTTGAGGAAGATTTTCAACTGGTGATCCTTTGCTGTCTATTTATATGAAAAACTTAGATGGTAAGGCAATCAGAAAACTCTACATGCATTGCAAGAGTTTTGCAGAATCATGTGCCTCAGAGTAGGGAGACTGGGTGACCTGAGAGCTATTTTGTTGAAGATGCCTCCAGATGCTGTCTCTGAGACTAAATCCTCCTAGCTCCTGCTTGGCAAGCTAATCCTCGCTGGTGGCACCTTGGAGCTGGCCAGGGTAGGAGGTGGGGCACCTCTCCATTCGTTTTATAGGCTTTCATTTCATTGCCCTGTTTCCTTAGAACAGCATTTCACTCGTACCCTCTTCGGGGGCAGTTGCCTCCAAGACCAGAACCTCTCTGGTTCAGTTTTTCTAGAGAATAAACCTATTCTCTTGCTGGAATGATTGAGGATATAAACCTAACTATTTTATATTACCTGTCTCACCACTATCATTACTCCGCCAATTGAATCACCGCAGCACCTGATGTCTACAATCCTTGAGCCTTGCCAGGGTTCTATAACATGAATCAGCATATGTCTACTTGGTATCGCTTTACCCAACTCAGGCTTCCACAGGTACCTGAGTATTACCTTTCTCCTTTCTGTCATGTCATTGACCATTCTGCCTGTTTTCAGTCTTCATACTAGCATATTGTGGCTTATATTTGTCCTGTAAGTTTTATCAAAGACAATATTTGCTGACACATGTTTTTTAACCCAGTGAGATGCCTTTCAAACTTTGGAACTTCTGAGCTGTAAAATAACAGGTTTGTGTTGTTGTCAGCTACTAAGTTTGCAGAACTTTGTTAGAGCAGGTCTAGAAAAGCTAATACAGTTTTCATAGGTTCCTTTCATGCTTTCCTATGGTCATGAGGAGTTGGAGCCTAAAGTCTCTGTCAGAGAGAATAACATGATTATTGGTACTAACACAAGGCAACTAAGTAGTCTGTTATCTCATGAACATTTATTGGTCTCATATTAAATGGACGTGGTTCAGAAATGTGCACATCCTCTGTCTGTGGACAATTCCACTGTGTTTATCCTCAGCTGGGTATATACGAAGGCTCACGGGTCTTTTCGGATCATTCAAGCTCCTACAATGGAACAGCGGGCTTGTGAAGAAGCTCAGCGTCTTCTTAGAAAATTGTGGTTAGGAGACTCAAGATCTCAGCCGATGGAGAATCTGCTTCCTTTTCTAAAATAAAAAATAAAAAAAAATAGGCATTATCAAAAGAAAGCAGAGACCCTGGAGCTCAAAAGATTAGACTCATCTGTCCCACTCCCCACTCTGACCTTGTGCATGTAACTGAATTTCTTTAAGGTCTAAACACTTATTCCCCCTCCTCCTGGTGCCTTAAATGAGATATTTACACACTGTCCAGGTATCCATTTAACTGCATGAAAAAGCCACATTAGTGGATTCAAAAAAAAAAAAGCCAAGAGCGGGCCCAGTATTAAAACTGGCACCTCCCGATTCAGAACCACGGGCTTTACAGTTTTTCGCTGAATTGTATGTTCTGTTGCATCAGGAAATCTGATGCCTTTTCTGCAGGCTCTCCCTTATAAGGAGTCCATGGACTGGACTGGAATCCACATCCTATAGAAACGGGAAGGAAGAAGTCCTGGGAAAACCAAGGGAAAGAACTTGTTTGTCCTGTGCCTATTTGGGTACTAAAAATCCAGACAATTCGATTTGGAAGATAAACCTCAGAGAGAAAAGAGGTTGTCTTTAACCTTCAATTAGATTTTATAGCTGATCTCAGCATCCTGGAAGGCTGTGAAATTTGCAATCCTTTTCCAGTGGATTAAAACCAGCATTGAAAATGATGTCAAATCCCTAATAAGATATCAGGGGCAAAAGAGAAGAAACTTACAAACAAGCTCTGAGGTGAACTCATTGCTTTCCGTGGAGGTGCTGGGTTCACCTGCAATTAAGTGAAAAAATAAATAAATAAATGGTTTTTATTCACTTCCAATATATATCACTCACGGTGTGTCTGGCATTCAGCTAACAGTCTCAAGTAGCCCTAGTAAACGTGGGACTCTACCGAGTCTGTGCCACCAAAACTGCCCTACTCCTTCCCACCACGGCACTCTGCCATGCCTGAAATCCTGCCGTAGAGATGAAATGCAAACACCCTCCAGGAGGAGGATTTGGGTAAAAGACTGGTCTCCACTTGCCCTTGGCCATCCCTGAGAGGAACACATGGACCAGTCACGTCTTCATGTACAAGAGCCAAGGCCTGTCTTCTTCCCCAAAAGTGGACATCCTCAAGCAAACCTGCGCCTGGCTGAGAAGGGTATAAACATGGGCAGAGTACCTCCCAGAGCCCCACTTCCTGAGTCTGTCCTGAAAAGCCTTGAAGAAAAATATCCCTCAAAGTCTAAGAATAGACAAAAAAGTAAGTCAAAGCTCTTTATTCTTACCTGTTGCTCCAGTCATGGGCTTTTCCAAATAATCACCAGGAACACTTGCTAGAAATAAAGAAGTCACTTAGTTAACTTCAAAGGATAAAACCTCCATGAATTTTCTCTTCCTATGAAACACCAACATTTCTTAATCTATACATATATCAGGTCATCATATTATACACCTTAAACTTATACAATGTTATATGTCAATTATATTTCAATAAAACTGGGAAAACATTAAATAAATGCATTGCAGGGGGGAAATAAAACTCAGTTCATTGGTAATTGCCACAGCCAGAAAGCATCTCTTGATAAGCAGGCTATGGGGTTCAGCATATTAGCAGAAATGACAAGAGGCATCTGGGCCATGAGACTGCATCTTGCTCTTATAGTCAAACATGAGAATTTTCCTATTGCCCCATGGGATGGGGGTAAGAGTAGGAGGATTAGCGGGGGAGGCAGCATTAACTTACATTAACTTTTTAATCAACCCCTACAGGTTGGGCAGTGAGAGTACAACTGAGATAGCGCTTCATTTTGCAAATGAGAGATATTCTGTGAGGAGGATAATTAGTGGAAAAAGAATTTAAAGCCCCTTAGCTGCCACTAAAATACAATTTCTAGCTTCCTGCTACTACTGCCTCCATTCCCCCAATACATTTAGGGCAGTGCTGGAATATAGTAAATCTCAACAAATGTTAGCTATTATTTGTAGATATAAGGAGCAGATTGTTTAAAAATTGTTTTTGTAGGTAAGGCCCATGGCTCCTTCTTAGCAATAATGAAGGCATCCCACAAACAATTGGGTTTTGTTCATGTGACAGAGGCATTGACCCTGTGGCTAAAAGACAGAGAAAAATGTAAGCAGATGAAGGCCTGAGACAGAGATAGGCAGAGATAGGGCCACTGCTTCATTTATGAGGCTTTTAAACCCCTCTTTCTTCTGTTCAGCCTAAATTCAAATAAGATTTATACTTATGGGTTATAGAGATTCTTTATACCATTCTTGCAACAATTTTTTGTATGTTTAAAATTATTTCAAAATAAAAGTTTAATAAATTTTAGTACCAAAAAAAAAAAAAAAGATTTATACTTATGTAATCTTCATTCAAAATGTTCCCTGTGTAAATTGAATTGTAATCAACTGGAAAAGAAGAGCAAATTCTTAAGCTATTTTGCCACCCTAACCATTGATCCTTTGGAGACATAGGAAGCTCGTCCCTCTTTAGAGAAGCCCAGAAGGCTGGTCCTGGAGACCAGGTCAGAGCGACCTCCAGGCTGGAGCTTACTGGTGTTCAAATGGTTCCACCTGCTGACACTGGGAAAATGCTTCAATTTTCCTCAAGTTTCAACGAAACTAACGTACTGTGGTAATCATTTCACAATGTACGAGTATCATCTCAAAGAACAAAGCAGCAAGGTATCCCCAGCTGTATAAGTTACCTCGGGACATTCCTATGCAATGAGCTGTAAATAAAGAAAGAGAGGCAGGGAGACATTTCTGCATTTTTGAAGACAGGAATTTTTACCTGTGGCCTCCTCAGTGGCTTCTCCCATAATGCTGGGGATAGTTGAGCCCACTTCAGTAGACAATTCTAGGAAAACAGAATGGGAAATGGGTGTGGTCACGTCCTATGCGGGGAATCCAGTTCACTGGAGGAAAGCAGCCTTTCCCTCAGAAATGTAAAAGATGGGCGCCCACCAACTCCTGCAGTCAGAACCCTTACTTACCCGAAGCCTGTGTATTCTCCAAATAAACATCAGTGGTCGACTCTACAGCATCAGTGTGGTCCAGGGCAGTGGATGACTCTACAGCATCAGTGTGGTCCAGGGCAGTGGATGACTCTACAGCCCCAGTGTGGTCCAGGGCAGTGGGTGACTCTACAGCCCCAGTGTGGGCCAGGGCAGTGGATGACTCTACAGCCCCAGTGTGGTCCAGGGCAGTGGGTGACTCTACAGCCCCAGTGAGGTCTAGGGCAGTGGATGAGTCTACAGCATCAGCGAGGTCCTTGTTAGTGAGTGACTCTAAAGCATCAGTGAGGTCCTTGTCAGTGAGTGACTCTAAAGCATCAGCAAGGTCCTTGTCAGTGAGTGACTCTAAAGCATCAGCGAGGTCCTTGTTAGTGAGTGACTCTAAAGCATCAGCGAGGTCCTTGTCAGTGAGTGACTCTAAAGCATCAGTGAGGTCCAGGGCAGTGGGTGACTCTAAAGCATCAGTGAGGTCCAGGGCAGTGGGTGACTCTAAAGCACCAGCGAGGTCCAGGTCAGTGGGTGATTCTGGGTCAATGATTGAATTTAGTTCAGGTTGTAACTCTGAGTCCTTGAACATGTCTGCATGATAGTCGATGTCTAGAAAAAACAAACAGCTCAAATATTTTCTAGCAAGAGTATCTCCACCATCTCCACACCCTTCCCATTCCAAGCTAGATCTTCCCTGGGGAAAAACAGGGACATAACTTGGTATAACAAATCAAATGGCATCTCCCCACAAGTCTCTCTTCTGCCAACTGCTAGAACGTCCAGAATAGTAACTGCCACCCAGTAGTATGCTCAGTGTCCCTACACCACCCTTCTTGAAGGGTCAGTTTAGGAAGGAACGTTTGATATTGTGCCTCTAAATGTGAATTAGTCAGACTAAAACAGAATAAACATTCTAAAAACTCCCCCTCTGTAATCCTTCCAGGTTTCTGAAAACTTAAAAACAAAGAGGGGCAAAGAGCAAGGAAAAGAGCTATTTCCAAGGTGCATATCAAGAATGGAATCAAGGGGGTGCGGAAGAGGTAGAAGAGGGTATAGGGGGGATAAGTGGTGATGGAAGGAGATTTGACTTGGATTGGTGAACACACAATACAGTATATGACAGATTATAGAACAGTAGACCTTAAACCTATATAATTTTGTTAACCAATATCACCCCAATACATTCAATAAAAAAAAAAAAGAACAATGGAATTGACTCTAAAATGGGCTACTCTTATGATTTGCTCATTAAATGTCTAGGACATCATTTTCCAGAGTGTCCCATAGAGGATTCAATCCAGTTATTTGGGGGCTTGCTAACCATATATAAGCATCATAACCATGTAGGCCTGATGAGGGTGCAAACAGGGTCTTCTTGGGCGATAGTGAAAGATACATAGTCATGTGGCTGCCTAGTTCAGCAGGGTATGAGCATTCTACCAATGAGGCCAACGTCATTAGCTCTCTAATTTAGTCGCTTTGCTTTATCATTCATTCACATGCAACTAAGAACCCAACCCCAGCATCTGATATATTGAGAGCTACCAGGGGGAGAGGTGGGAGGAACAGAATGGGGAAAGTAACCATTTTAATGCAAAGGAATAGACAGCCCTCCTCATTAGAAATGAATTCAGAAACGACTGGAAAAGAAAGCCTTTGGGGGAAAGCTTCCTTCCTCTGGTCCACAGGACTCCTCCTCCTTGCCTTTTGCAATGTGATTCACAAGTTTCCCTTCCAGACAAAGCATTTTGAACTTTACTCTGCTATGAAATGAGGATACAGCCTAGGATTTATAAACCTCCATTAAATAGAATAAAGCCTCTTTAGCACCCAACAGTGAAGGAGAACACAGAAAACCCGCAGTAGCTCTCTAATCACCTACCCTAATCCCATCTGCCCAGCCTTTATACCTTTATCAAGTCAATTCAAACACATAGCCCAAATCTTAGCTTAGCCACTCAACTGCCCAAGGCCTCAGAGCTCAACCTCCCATCCTCACCTTAAATCCAAGTCAATATAGTTTTAACCATTTCACTTTACAACTTTCACTTAGTATCTCTCTAGCTAGCTAGCTCCCTCTTCCCCATGCCATCCCCCCTTACACACACCATGAGAGATCTTAGCTCTGTTCTCCCAGAAACCTCCCAATAGTCCACTTACTTGGGAGTATTAAGGGGAAAGTCCCAGCCAGGACAAACCAGGTAGAGAAGATGAGGACCTTCCTGATCATGGTTCAGGCGGCAGGGAGCACAGGATGCTGGAGAAGGTGAGCAGGCAGGTGGCAAGCCCTCAGTGAGCTGGACTGATGAGAGCTCTGCTCAGCTTTTATAGAACCCTCAGCCCAAGGGGCTGAAGGCAGCATTCTCAGGTGGTTATTATTTAAAAAAAAAAAAAAGTAAGCCTTTCCTGCTCACACACACACACATACACATACAATGAGAATGTCTCCCTGGAGCAAAGGCCCTGGGGGAGGGAGAAACAAGGAAGAGGTTGGAGGAAAACCCTGATAAGGTCCTAGGTTGGGTTGCCCCATTACCATTAGCAGCAATTATCTGCTTTTCAGAGGATGAGGGGGAAATTCTAGTTTCACCAGCTAACAGAGGACTCCACTCCTAGCCCAAGATTGCAAGTTTGTCATCTAGACTGGAGCCAACTATTGTTTTACTAAACTCTTGAAATGCTACGTTGAGTCAGAATGCAGGACTAAGAATTGTGGTCAGAGCCTGATGGTGACTTTGATTGTAAGGGAGAGTCCTATTACACAGTCTTCTAACCCGAACCGGTCTCTCAAAGAGAACTGTGACGAGAATAATAATTACTCCGACTATTATTACTACAATAAAGCAGATGTATCTAAAATTATAAGATTTCACATGTGCTATTATCATATTTGATTCTCACCACAGTCCTATTAGGGAGTCATTATTTATCCCCATTTTTCTGGTGAGGAAACTAGGTCAAGGGACTCCAAATTCAATGACACCAAATTCAAATGAAGATATTCAAGTTATGCAGAGATGTCATTCACATCAAGTACTCGTGGCTGTGCAGTCTTGGCTCCTGCTAGTGACTTTTCCCGTCCTCTAGGGGGCAGCACGAAGCTGCAATGTGTCCTTGGCAGAAGCACAGATTAACCCTCACAGTAGGTGTACACTGGGCTGAGAATATGCAAGAGGGACTAACACATAAATAGCCTCAGCATTCAATTAAAAGTCATGTCATTACCTGAAGAGGAGGTGTTTAACACATATGTGCAATTCCCATCACAGGGTCCAACTCCCACAAGTCCTTCAGGCCTATTTTCTTTACTTAACACATTGCGTACCGCATAGAAATCTCTAAGACATACGCCAGGGACCGCACGTTTTTGGGCAAACTGCACGTTATTTAAATCATCATAGTGCACTTTAGGTGTTGTTTTTCAATAATTATAACATTTTTATTTACAATAACAATTAAACAATTAAAGTTCCTAGTACTTTTTTAACGTATGGTACTGCGTAAAACATTTTCCTCTATGAAGAGGGACCAAACAAAATTGACATAAGTATCTAGATTCGCTCCTTTTTCCATGGGCGTGAAAAAACGAGAACACTCGTGAGCGGTCCTTAATAGATGGCGAGAAAACTCCTGAGCAGTACGAAATGTCTTAAAAAGTCACAGCTGATTCCTGCACCTCAGAACCCACAGGGTTGGCAATATCATTGACAGAAACTTACACACAGCCCAGAGTCCCCAGAAAAGATGTTATGACAGCCCCCTGAGAGGGAGGGAGAGGGCTGCCCCCTCCCCACTCCTGTCTTGTGTAAATAAATGTAAACAAGAGACCCTGATTGTGTTGTGATAAAGCCAATTTATTAAAGCAATTAGAACAAGCAAATTTAAAGAAGTTAGGCGAGCAAATCTACTTCATCCAACGCAGGTGGACATCACTCAGCTAATCTGAGTAGTGAGCTAGGTGGGCGTTCGAAGTGTAATATAGCCTCCTGTCTATAGGTTTCAAAATTCCTCTGCTGAGTATCTTGATACAGATTAATTCTCAAGGTCCCTTTTTACTTCATGTGGCCTTCCCAGGATTCTCAAGAAGCACCTGGCAATTTTATCTTGCCAAGCCTTAAAACTGCTGGCTTCTTTGTTTAGGGATTAAAAAGGACAAAACAAACAAACAAAAACCTGTCCTTTCTCCTTCCCCAAAATGGCTGATTTCTTTGTTTAGTTACGCAGCGGTTCTCAACCTGGGGGTCGGGACCCCTTTGGCGGTCGAACGACCCTTTCACAGGGGTCGCCTAAGACCATCCTGCATATCAGATATTTACATTACGATTCATAACAGTAGCAACATTACAGTTATGAAGTAGCAACGAAAATAATTTTATGGTTGGGTCACAACATGAGGAACTGTATTTAAAGGGCCAGAAGGTTGAGAACCACTGGTTAGTGCATAAGAAAAACTCCCTTCTCTCCCCCTTCTCCCCTCCTTTTCTGCATTCTTCAGTTGGAGAGTCATTAACCATTAGCTTACCAGCCTCCTTGGGAGAGATAAGGGCTTGCAATTTACAAGCTGGCTGTAAATGGCCCGCACTGTTTGGCCTTGTTTTAACTTTCTTGTCTCAGTTTCCTTATTCCTTTTGCCCTGGAATTTTCCTCGCTTTTCACTGCCCTGTAACAAAGCCTTTCAGCAATAGTGATAACACTTAACTTTTTGCTCAACTATGTGCCACAGGTATGTATTGTTCTACCCAATACCAACCTAAGGTAATTTTATTATTCTCCTTTTTTAGATGAGGAAACCATGGCACAGAGAGGTTAGGGAAGTTATGAAAGGTCACACAATAATATTGTAGCATCAAGAAGCAGCCTAGCCTGGCCAGTATGGCTCAGTTGGTTAGGTATCCTCTCATGCACCAAGAGGTCACTGGTTTGATTCTCAGTCAGGACACATGCTCAGTCCCCAGTGGGGGATATGCAGGAGGAAGCCAATAGATGTTTCTCTCTCATCAATCAATGTTTCTATCTCCCTTCCTCCTTCTCTAAAAAATCAGTAAAGACATATTAAAAAAAAAAGAAGAAGAAGAAGAAGAAGCAGCAATCCATTGGGCAGTCTGATGCTAGGGCTTCTCTCAACCACTCTCCTATTTCTCCCCCAAGTCCAGTTACCTCCCTGATCTCCTCACTGCCCACTTTGTCCTGTGAAGTGAAGCCCTGCACAGACTTCACCTTAAAGGCAGGGGTGGGGTGGGGTGGGGTGGCGCAGGGAGGCCCTAGTGAGGAACAACGGACAGGAAGGCTGGAGAGAAGCCTGAGAAGCAGCAGTGAGCTGGAGCCTCCAGAGGACCCAAAGAAGCAGCAGAAAAACCTGGGAAAACTAAGACTGTCTTCCAGGAATGGAAGGGAAAATTCCAGTCGCAGTGCTGAGAATCCATCAGCCGAAGAAGCTGCAGGCCTCCCAGCAAAGCCTACAATGATCTCCAGTTTAGATTTGCCATCGGCAGTCAGATGGCAAAGAAAGCATCAGGCACAGCCATCAGACTTGGATCAAGTAAACCCAAAGAAACTCTTCCAACTCTTGCTCCAAAAACCCTTTCGGTAGCAGCAGCTTTTAATGAAGACTAAGATAGAGAACCTGAGGAAATGCCTGCAGGAGCAAAGTGAAGAATATTGAAAGGGTTACACCAACATCAGCAGGACCACTCTCCTTCAATAAAGAAAAGCATGGGTTTTCTTTATGTTTTGTTTTTCCATATATTTTTATTGATTTCAGAGAAGAAGGAGGGAGAGATCTTTATGTTTTGTTTTTCCATATATTTTTATTGATTTCAGAGAAGAAAGGAGAGGGAGAGAGAGATAGAAACATCAATGATGAGAGAGAATTGATGATTGGCTGCCTCCTGCACGCTCCCTACTGGAGATCAGGCCAGCAACTCAGTCAAGTGCCCTAATCAGGAATCCAACCATGACCTTCTGTTTCATAGGTCAACCCTTGACCACTGAGCAACACTGGCCAGGCAAGCATGGGTTTTACGATAACCAGAAGCTATGGGAGCAAAATATAAAATCTCATCTTCGAAATGCCCATGACCAAGACAATTAAATGATATGATTTGAAATGGGGGTTTTGTAAAGTTAAAAGGAACAGTTTCCTTTTTAAAGAATGGTATTTAAAACAAAGACTACCTTTGGAGACACATTTTTATTTTTCCAAGGTTGAGTGGTACACTAATAAGTGAGAGTTTGAAACTTGACATGATTTATATTTTCTATACAGATTTCAAGACATGTGCTAATTTTGTAGTTTCCTATGATTAGTTTCCAATGGTCACAGATAATTTTTGAAAATCAGAAATAGTACCTTTCTAAGAATGGCATATTTTTTAGACACAGCTATTAGCACATTAAGAGGGAAGCAAAAAGTTGTTTGTTTAAACTGCAAGCAATTACTCTGTAACTTAACTCCCTTATTAACTAAACTTTCCGTCTCCTAGGAACAGCCTTATAGAAAAGGAGTATTGCATTGGAGCAAAATGTTACTGAAAGTAAGTGAGATAAAAGTAAAATATTGCTCATCACTGGTTCCAATTTACAGATGAGGAAACTGAGGCACAAACAATTTAAATAACTTGCCCAAAGTTACAAGAGCTAGTAACAGGTAGAAGCATGATTCAATCCAGGCAAAATGGCTCAGAGTCAATTCCCATCTTTCCTCTGTATAGATTCATCTCTTCATCATTTCCGTGTCAAGGGTAATTACTCTGATAGTTAGAGATCAATCCCTTCCTTACATCTCTTCCCCGACTATATTGAAAGCTTCAGAGGGCAGGGGCCAGACTTATACAACTTTGTTCCCTAACAACATCTTGCTAGGTGCTTTGCCCATTATTCTTGAACCAAATTATCTCATACATTTTAAAAGCAGACATTGAAGCTTAGCAGAATCCCAGCTATGTTAGATTTGAAAGGAGGTTAAAGAATGGATAAAGGATGGAAGAGCCCATTATTAGATTTGATAAACCCCCCAAAGCAATCTGAAACAGTCACAAAATCAATTGCACACAGTTTTTTTTTCTCTCTTGATCATTAGGATTCCTTCTACAGTGCTGCCTCCTCCTACCCTTTCCTTTAAAAAAAAAAAATCACATTAAAAGAGTCTTTTACTGGATAAAGAAGAAGTAGTGCACATATGCAATAGAATATGACTCAGCCATATAAAAGAAAGAAATCTTTTTTATCGATGGACCTAGAGGCTATTGTGCTGAGTGAAATATGCCAGACAGAGGAAGACAATGACATGATTTCACTTAAATGTGGAACCTAAAAAAATAAATAAAAATTAAAAAATAAATGAACAAACAAAACGGAAACAGAAAATCATAGACACAGGGAACGTTTTGACATTTGCCAGATGGGAGTCAGGTTGGGGGATGGGTGAAAAGAAGTGAAGGGATTAAGAAGTACAAATGGGTAGTTACAAAATAGTCATGGACAAATCTAGCATAGGGAATATAATCTATAATACTGTAACAGCTATGTATGGTGTCAGGTGGGTATTAGAGTTATCAGGGTGATCACATCATAAATTGTACAAATGTCTACTCACTATATTGTAAAAAAAAGTTCATACTATATGATTTCATTTTTATGAAACTGTAGACAAAGCAAATTTGATCTGTAGCAACAAAAAACAGATCAGTATGTTTGGGGATGGTGGGATGGGAGTGGGAGAGAGGGAGAAGTGGAGATGATTACAAAGAAACACTAGAAATCTTTTGGGGATGATGGATATGTTCATTATCTTAACTGTGGTGATGGTCGCATATATGTACATATATATATCAAAGCTTATCAAATTGTATGTTTTAAATATTTGAAGTTTATTCTATGTCAATTAAACCTCAGTAAAGATATTTAAAATAAAGTAAAAAAAATTTAAATAATTTAAAAAATAATTTTAAAGATTGAATTGTTCCAATGACATACACAGGGGTGTCAAACCAGGAGCCAGTGTCTGAGTAGTAATGAGAGGAGTAGGAGGTTGGTTAGGACAGGATTTGCAGAAGGAATAGGCACGATGCATTTGACTAGTGGAAATTTAGGTGCTGATAGAAATATACCACACGCAGCAGAAAACATGAGGCTAAAGTCCATGAGATTTTGGTTTATGATCGTAATTTTTGTTTTATGCATAATGTGAGGATGGAAAAATAAAAATTTCCATGTACCTTTTTAAGTTCAAATAGGAAGTTTTACAGTCCAGAAGCTAAGCTGGTAGGTAGATTGTCCATAGTTCCTTGAACAATCACTTAATCCTGAAGATAGATCAATTCAGTTAAACAGTTTTGTCTCATTTCAGGAGGTGGTAAATTAGGTCTATATTGTGTGAGCAAGCAAACAGGTATTTAATGAGAGACATTTCTATGGGAACCAAAAAAACCCCACAAAAACCCACACACACAAAGGTTAATGTTTAGAGCAAATTAAAAACACAGTTTCTGAGCCTGGAGGGCTGCCAGACTTCTAGGTGTCAGACTTGATGCATACATCTCTGATGATGTCATTGAGTGTTTGGAGAAAACTCTCAGGTGGTTTACACAACATCAGGCATGGAGATTGTATAAGCATGAGCTGTTGTGGTGATGTCTTGAAGTTTAGTATATGTGGGGGTTTTTAAAATTGATTTTAGGAAGAAGAAGGGAGAGGGGGAGAGAGAGAAACATCCATCGGTTACCTCCTGCACCCACCCGACCAGTGATCAAACCCAAAATTTGGGTATGTGCCCTGTGAGGGAATTGAGCCAGGGTGATTTCTTGACGTGTATATCAAATCATGGAGCAGCAGTTTGCAGGACTTCAAGGGGACAAATGGCCATTTCAGTTTTCAGTGATTCCAAGTGAAAGGATAGGAGAAAATTGAAAATGTTAGTTTGAGGAACTGCAGCCAAATATTTGAGAAAACTCCAAAAACTCAGGATCCAGTCCAGTTTACAGCTGGAAAACAAAACTTCAAAGACAATGAACTGAACCAGAATCTAATAACCATAAGTATGCATTATAGTTACTATTGAAACATAATTTTTCCTCTCTAAATCACCCTCATTTTTAACCAGGATAGTCAAATTAAGATGAATTTATTTGCAGAATAGGTCTAGTTTGTTTGTTTTTTTTAAAAAAATTGGCCTGATTACTTGTATAAGTACAGCAGAATAACCACTGGTCAAACAGGCTCTTTTAAATTTACTCTGCTGGAGTTTTTCATAAGGAATCTCCAGATTAAATTTTTAACAGTATCTCAAGGCTAAGAGGGCAAACCTTATACTTGCTATTAGATTTTGCTTGTAGTACTCTTAGCTTTGGAGCCATTCCTCTCTAAGTGAGGTTCCCAAAATATCCTGATGTTCTCATACCTGCCAGGAAGGGACCTTCCTTACTCCCCTGGTAAGTTGGTTGGGAACCCTGTAAGCAAGGTACCAGGCCAATATGTCCAAGAGGCTCCCATAAGTCCATCTTAATTCCTTAAAGCTGTTTGGTCATATCTGATTCTGCGCATGCCTCTCTCACACATGACATTGCCACAAAAGCCTCTGTATATAACCCGGTTCCAATTGTGTCTTGTTATAAGGAGAACATACCCTTATTGAACTTATGCAAATAACTATACTGCCAAGAAAATAAGAACACTCCCTGGGAGTTTCTATATTCTGGAGGGATCAAGTAGGAAGAAAACAATAAATGTTTCAATTCCGCTCACAAAGGTATAATTTATCAACTCGCTCCAGTTCTTAGGTAGTTTAAAAGAAACAAGTTTCCTTGTACCTGGAAAACAATATATTTTTCTAAAATCAGCAATATTTCAGACAAAGAGTTGTTAGGATTATAATCATCTTCATCAGTTCATTTGACAATTTTTAAAGAAGCTGGAGGGCTGGGGGCTAGACTTAGAGTTTTCGGCAGCCTGTGCTTTTGAAAAGCTCCCGTTTCCATTTGTTTGTTCAGCCTCAGGCAGCTATGACTGTTTACATTCCTGACCATCCACAGGAGGACCTCCGGAGTTGCTGAGGAGGCTTAAAAACATTCCTATCAGACTCTGAAAAATGAGCTTCCAATTTTGCTACATTTCTGATCACGGCGCTATTGAATTCTTTTAAAATGTCTTTTCAGCTAGGACATACAATATTTATTTCTGGCAGTATTAAACAATTCGATGGACTCAATGTGTACGAAGTTTTGTGCCTTCCGGGTCATTCCCTCTGACCTTCAAAAGAAAGAATTGATACCTGACATATCTCAAGCAGGCAAAAAGCTAATGCCACATCCTCAGGGCACAGGCATAGCTATCCCTGGGAGAAAAAGGATCAATAACCAATTGGTCAGGATTGAGAAGGAAGGGACAATGTGAAATTTTATTTCCCTCTTTCATTGGCCTCAGGATAAATGGCTAAACATTCAAGTACCCTTTCTGGTGTAAGAATTTTTTTTTTTTTTAATTATGGCCCTTAGATTGGCCTTGGACCGAGGACCGAGGTTATAAATTCCCTGAGGGCTGGCAGCAGTTTGGTAGGACCCTCACTAAAAATGGACTTTAGCCCACATTTCTGTTTGGCCATATTTTGGAGCTTCCAACTTGATGATTACCCAGCCAAGTTCTTAGGACATAAAATGTAAGGTTGTCTTTAGTGAGATTGTTGCCATTTTTTTCTTTTCCTTTTTTTTTCTTACGTGCTGGATAATTGTATTTCCAGTGTCATGATTTTTTACAATATCTACAAATATCTAAAGGCAAATAGGAAGCGGTCTGAGTGGACTTTGATTTTTGTTGTAATTTCTGTCCTTTCATCTTCTTAAGGGAGTTTTAATGGCTAATCATTATACCAATATGAGAGCTTTCCAGAAAGGATATTTTAGCCCTGGCTGGGTGGCTCAGATGGTTGGAGCATCCTCCCATAAGCCAAAAGGTTAGGGGTTCCATTCGGGGTCAGGGCTCATATGTGAGGCAACCCATCAATGTTTTTTTTTTCTCTCTCCTCCTTCCTTTCTCTCTAAAATCAACTTTTTAAAAAACATAGCTTCAGGCAAGAATTAAAAATTCTATAAACAAATACATAAATAAATGCTTTAATTTAAAAGTTTTACCAATTCAAAGGATCTATTGTCTGGCCATTGATGGTAAGATTTACAGTGACTCCAAAGAGCAATCCTATGGCCTAACTAAGGAAGCAAGAGGGTTCCACAGAGAGTGCGAAGGGTGCAGCCCTCCCAGATCCAACAGTTCATCCCTACAGTAGCCTAAGAAACACGTGGGGCCTGTTTTAAACAGCTGTTCCAAAACGCAGAAGGTCACGTGTTTTCCTCCCTTTAGTCCGAATAAGGATTCCCTAGGCTGGATCCACAGCCCCTTTGCCCATCAGCTGCATCTTCATCCTCATGCTGGCAGAGATAACGACCATCTCTGGAAGCATGGGGTCAACAGAAAACCAGAGGTTCAAATCAAATCTTTAGCACAGTCATGTTTGCCCAAGAAACCAGTCTCACCACCAATCTAAACTTAGAAAGGGAGAAAAGTATTCTCACAACTTTTTCTTCCACTGGATCCCACAGACAGAGATCTAGGGATGGGCGGGGGGCGGGGGGGGGGGGGCCGCGTGCTTACATGGTCGGAACCCTTACCTCCTTCCAGCCTGTGTTAGATGTCCCAGGATCTCCTGAGTTGCTTCAGCCTTAGAGGAAAGTGTGGGGTTCTAGCCAGTAAATTTTCTTTTTGCCTGGCTGCCTCAATAAAACCGTGGGGGCAGAAAAAAATTTTTTCCCTACCTTTCTGAATTCTTCTGGTTGGACTAATAATCTAATTAACATGAGACAAATTAATAGGAGAAAAATTAATAGGATAACCAAACTTATCGCATATGTACATATGGGGGTCCCCCAAAAATATGAGAGCCAGGGGCAGGTTGGGCAGTTAAGGCTTACCTGGTATATGCCATCTTAAACTAAGTGGGGCAAGGGGGAGGGGTTGGTACTTTATAGGGCAAGAAGGCAATTTACAAGGAAATGAAAGAGTTAATGTTTAGTAAACAAATCCTTGCTGGGCCATCTTGAAGCAATGGGACACAGAGGAATTTGATCAAACCAGCCCGGCTAGCTTTCTCCCTATCACACACTAGTTTATATGAAACTATAATTATCCATGATACTATCTCTCTTCCTGGAGCAAGCCCTCTATCTAAATTCTTTTTAAGCAATTAGGGGGAAGGTCAAAGGTTTTTCCTGAGACTTTTGTTTCTTAAAACTCAGCAGCTTAATCAATATTCCAAAGAGGCATATTTTGGGTTGACAAACTCTGTTCCCCTTCAATAACATTGTAAAGGGAGCAACTGTCAAGTTAAAGAAGTAAACACTACTTTGTATGCTGAACAGTACAAGTGCTAAAAAGGAAAGCTAGGCAGAGAAGAGAGAGAGGGCTCTGTGTGTTGGTGAGGGAGGGGCCACAGAACCCATATGAAAGGAACACAAGGGAGTCAAGAATATGAAGGAACACGTGGCTGGTTTTCCTGCACTGAAATTGGTGTTTGGATATGGCTTCAGAGTGAGAAATAAAGGTCGTGATTTCAAAATAGCCACAAAGTTCTTCAGTTCAATTTAAGGCCATGTCCTGTGTTATTCCCTCCTTTCACACAGAGCAGCTGGCATGTACTCGAGGAATGCCACGTCACAGTAAGCTTAGCTTAAGCAAAGCGTAAGGAATCAAATCTGCTAGAATAACAGCTAACATGCCTGTTTTTATAACTGACAAATTGTACTTGATTCCGTTCACCTTTTTCACTAAAGTCCATATATTTAATCCAAAGGCCTTGGTTACTTCCCCAAGTTCATTCTTGGCACTAACTCTCATCAGCCCTCTGGCACCATGATCACTGCACCCATCCCCCATAAACACACAATCTAAACCAGTCACACCAACAATTCTCAGAACACTGTGTTCTCTTTGCTTCTGCTCCTCCCCATCCCCAACCTTCTGATCTTATGGGATCACCATTACTTGTGAAGTCCATGGTTGACGAAAACGTCATTAAGTGGCGCATGACCCTATAATGACATACCCTGCGTCCACTCTTTCCTAAAAGGAGACTGGGAAGGACAACAGGAAGCAAGAAGGGATTTAATGAAAGAGAAAGATGTTTCTGTCAGTGAGTGCCACCTGCTGGCTCATGTTGGTTATAAAAAAACAAACATACAAGTGCAATAGTTGGCTTTAGCAAAAGATCTTGGGTGCCACCTACTGATTTATTTTGAAACTTTTTAATATTTTACAGAAAGATTCACTTAATATATATCAAGCACCAACCATATAAGAGATGCTAGAAATAGAAAAACAGCACAGGCTGGAAGAGGTATCATGAAGACAGATGAGCACAAAGAGATCCTGGTGAGGGGTGGAAGCTTGGTCACAAAGGGAGCAAGTGTGCAGCCTACAGGACAGAGTTGGCAATCAACTAGGGGAGGCCAGGTAGGGGGATTGGGAAAGCTTTATTGAGATGAGAAACCCCAAGTTATCTCTATAAATGCGAGTTGTTGAGCAGGTATGAGAAGGAGGAGCTGGGAGTTCCAGGCAGAAGGAGAGGTGAGTGTCTGCCAAGTGATTTAGTATGGCTGAACCTTGTAATGCAAGACATAGAGAGAGGCACCAAGAGAGAAAGCTGGGGAGGGAGGCTGGGGCCAGATCCTAGGAGGCGTCACATGCCACACTGTGGAGGTTATCCTGGAGGAAATAGTTGGAGAACTACTGGTGGGTGTTAAGCAGGAGAGTGCGGGATTAGACATCTCTTTACAAATACCATGCCCGCAGAAAAAGGGAAATTGGGATTCAGTGCCTCACTTTGGAAATTTATTGTTGTTGCAAGTCACATAAATCTAATCTACTCAAATTAAAAGGGGGGATTTATTGGCAGGATATCAGGAGTACACCAAATCCTCAAGAGCCTGGAAGAGCAGCTTGGAGGTGGGCAGGAGCGAAGGCAGTTTGGAGGAGGCACAGCAGTTGTCTCATAGTTGGCACAGTCTGACCAAGATTTGGCTGCAGAAGGACATCACTGCCACTGTTGTCCTGAATTAGCCCTACTCACCCCAGTAGGAGCATGGGATTGTCAACCTTCGGCCCATGCCTTGGTTGCTAGGTAGTTGTGACTTCCTAAACGGAGTATTACTTAGGGTACCTGTTTGGCTGCTGTGACAAATATCAAAATTAATGATGACTTTATTTCTCCCTCATATAAAGGCACGAGTTGGTTGGTCAGCTCTTTACTGTGAAGTCAGCCCTGATCCAACCCCCCTGGATTTTTATCCCACACATAGTTTCCATTTCGTGGCCCAAGAGAGCTGCTCCAGTTCCCACCATCACTTTTGCATTCTAGCCACAGGAGGAAGGAGAAAAAAAAATGAGATGGCATGCTTCTTTCTTTTAAGAACACAAACTGCGAGTTTCATATTTCACTTCCACTTACAAGCCAATGTCCAGGACTTGGTGACAGCCACATCTAGCTGCAAGGAAAGCGGCAAATGGAGTCAGAATTCTGTGTGGCCATGTGGTCAGTTCAATCCTCTTACTATGGAAGAAAGGAAATGCATAGTGTGGAACAACTAGAAAATCCCCCAAGTAGCAAGTAAGGAGCTAGATTCTGGCAAGGTCAAGAAATAACAGTGAAATGTCCAGTACAGGCAGATAAAGTAGGCGGGAAAGCATTTTCATCATCGGTGTAAGAGATAATAGGGAACAGAACAATAAGTTTGGATGAAAGCAAGTGTTTTAAAATATAAAGAAGTCAGACTCAGTAGGATTCGGAACCTGATTGAATATAGAGGCTATGAGAAAGGGAGGAGAGATAGATGAATCTCAATTGTCTGACTTTGATGAGGGGGTTGATCTTTGAGCCATCACATAAATAAGGAACATGACAGGACATATACATTACATTAGAGTCTGTGTGACATTCCAGTGGAGATGCCAATAGTTGGTCAGGTATCAGATTCTTGACAGAAGACAGATGAATTTGATAATTGGTAGCATATTGGTGGTAATTGAAGCTGTGGAAAAGAATTACATCACCAGAGGAGAACATGAAACTTGAGACAAAGGACTAATAGTAGAACCTTAAATTAACCTCTGAGAATACACCTAAAATTAACTAAACCCATCAACCAAACCAAGAGTACAAGGAAAGCTATCAAATGATAGCGCCCATGATAACAGCCAGATGAGGCAGCACCCAGTACATCCCCACCTCCTAACCTATCTTTTCTAAAATACTTAACAAGCACTCACTGGATAGAATTCCAGAATTATCTCTAAATAATGCCTGGAATGAGTGCATTAGCAGAGGAGATTATCACTGAGGTAACACAATCAAAGGGTCCAGTCTTCCTCCACTGAAGTGATGAACCATTAAAAAGAAATCTCTTTGTGTTAAGCATTTCTTTCTTCAAGGCCCATTCTCTTCAAGGAAATGTCCCATGAAGCTCCCAATCTCAGATAGTGCATTTTCCAAAGCATTTTCCTGAAAGGAAAGGAAGACGGAGCCCTGAAGGAGGGTTGAAGGCTACAGGTAAAGACTCTCCCGTAAGAAGTCACTGTTTTGCAATTTCCAATTTCTTACAGCTACTCTCTGTAGAATCTGAAAAATGTCTATACGTTGGTCGTTGCAGCAAACCAGAACAATTTTGCTTCATACATACTTAGTCAACATTGGGTGGGGTATTCATAAGTTTCACCATCATGAAGGTTATTCAACAGATCAGACTCCTTTTTAATTCCAAATATTCAGCTTCAGCGTGTTTCTCATTTTACCCCCCTGCTTCCTTTTTTTTTAATTTTTGAAAAATATATTTTTATTGATTTCAGAAAGGGAGGAAGAGGGAGAGAGAGATCGAAACATCAATGATGATAGAGAATCATTGACTGACTTCAGGGGATTGAGCCCGCAACCAGGGCATGTGCCCAGATCAGAATCAAACTGGTGACCTCTTAGTTCCTGGGTCAATGCTCAACTACTGAGCCATACCTGGCTGGGTCCCGCTTCCCTTTCTTCACCATGTAAAACTATAGCTGTAGTCTCAGTGAAGTATTATAGGCAAGCATGAATCATTTTTAGCCATATGAAGAGTAATTAGCATATAAATTGACGGTCCCAGTAAAGTTCTGGGAGAATATATAACTTTTGTGCTCTGTTCTGATTTATTAATTATTTTTGTGGGATTTGTTGAATTATAATTTATATACAATAACATTTATATTTTTTAAGTGTATAGCTTAATGAGGTTTAACACTTAAACACAGTTGTTCAAACATCATCACAACTAGGATACAGAAAAATTTTATCACACCAATGAGTTTCCTTGTCTTCAAAGTCAATCCCCACCCTTCTCTCTCAACTCTTGGCTTCAATGGCCTGATTTCTATTTTTATCTTTTTGCCTTTTCTAGGATGTCACATAAATGGAATCATATAGTACTTAGTCTTTTATGTCTGACTGCTTTCACTTAAAGAAATGCTCTTGAGGTTTATCCACAGGGGGACCCATACTTTGTTCCTTTTTATTACTGAGTAGTATGCCACTGTATGGGTGTACCACAATTTGTTTATGCTTTCATTCATTAATGGACATTTAGATTGTTCCCAGTTTGAGGCTATTATGACTGAATCTTCTCTAAACATTTTCATATAGGCTTTGGTGGACATCTGTTTTATTTTTCTTAAGAGTGGGGTCAATGGGTTATATCCGTGGTCGGCAAACTGCGGCTCGCGAGCCACATACGGCTTTTTGGCCCCTTGAGTGTGGCTCTTCCTACAGTAATTAATATAGTATAATACTGACAAATATAGGTTGATGAAACAGAATAGATTTTGCTATTATTAAACCTAAAATATTAAAAATTCCTTGATGTCATTAAATAGTGCTCACATTTCTCTAATTTTCTTAGAATATGTTTCCCATTTGTTTGTTTGAATTGTGGTCAAAATAAGACTCAAACATATAACACAGTGATGAATTGATATATCTCCTAAACTTCTTTTTATCTATAGGTAGGGTGGGTTCTTGCTTGGAAGACACTTAACAGGCTGATTTTCTCTGGGGATGTTATTAGTCATTGAATACCATTACCTGGATCCACAGGCTTGCATGCTAGTCCCTTCACTGTGTTTGCTCACCAGACCATCACACAGTAATGAGCACCTCCTATATAAGGGGGTGTTGGTGACATAAGGTTTGGCCCAGATGTAGTTTGCAATCTGCTGGGCAGCAAACTGGAATAGGAAGCTACTATGGTGGCACCTAAGTGGGAAATTGAAGGACCTCGATCTAATCTGAAATCATAGAGATTACTAGCACTTTTCAGGCCTTAGCTGAATATTAGCACAGGAAAGCCTTTGACTTCATTTCACATTCATGATATTTTCCATTGAATCGATAGAACAATGAGGCAAATGAGCCACTGTAACATCTCAGCTGCATATAGTCTGGGTGTGATATGGCTTAGCAGAAGGATATGAAGAGAAGATATGAACATTTTAGTGGACAACAAACTTGGCATAGTCAATAGTCAACGTACTTTTACCTCTCATGTCCCTCTCCCACCTCAGCCGCTAGTGTAATCTTAGGCTATCTTAGCAAATTTACAACATCTAGACTCTAAAAGGTAATGATTCTGCTCTAGTCTCCCCTGGTCATGCCATGTCAAGAGAACCAAAAGTGGAGATAGACAAAGAAAAATATAATCTGAGTAGAGAAACAGGAATGAAGGCAGGACATGGAATAAGTAAAGTATAACCAGAAAGACTAGGGACACTAACCAAGGAGAAGGCATGGTGTCAATAGCTCAGCATCTTCCAGAATTTGAAGGTCTGCCATGTACGAGGTGGGTAGGCCGGCCTTGTGTAGTGCACCTAGATAAAGGGAGCAATTATAGAAAGGAAGAACATTCTGAGCTGAGGGACAATAATTTCCTGTCAATTGGCAGGGATGTCACAGGGGAAATCTAAGCATCAAATTCAATTTGATCTGTCTTTTCTATTCCTCCAATTATAAGACTCTGTGCGTCTGACCAGCAAAGCCTCAATCATTTTTTTGTTTACCCCTAACTGATTTACTATTGAAATTCCCAGAAGAATTGTTAAAATTTTACTTCAATCTCCTTAACCACTTAGCCTGCTCCCTTACACACAACAGATGACACCGCTGTCTTCTATTATTATTATTGAGATATACTTGACATATAACATAGTTTTAGGTATAAAACATAACGATTCAGTGTGTATATATTATAAAATGATTGCCACAATAAATCTAGTTAACATCTATCACCATACACAGTTACAAGTTTTTTTCTTGTAATGAGAACTTTTAAGAACATGCAAGAACTTGTACTCTCTTAGCAAGTTTCAAATATACAATGCAGTGTTATTAACTAGAGTCACCATGCTGTACATTATATCCCAGGATTTATTTATTTTGTAACTGGAAGTTTGTACTTTTTGACCCTTTCACCCATTTCACCCACCCACTATGCCCCACCTCTGGCCACCCCCAGTTGTGCTCTGTTTCTATGAGTTGTTGTTTGTTTGTTTTTTCAGGTTCAACATATAAGCGAGATCAGGCTGTATTTGTCTTTCTCTGTCTCACTTATTTTACTTAGCACCATGCCATCAAGTTGTATCCATGTTGTTGCAAAGGTAGGATTTCCACCGCTGTCTTCTTTATCAGCCACATGAACCCTTTCAACTCCTGCTCTTTTCAGGTTCAACATATAAGCGAGATCAGGCTGTATTTGTCTTTCTCTGTCTCACTTATTTTACTTAGCATCATGCCATCAAGTTGTATCCATGTTGTTGCAAAGGTATGATTTCCACCACTGTCTTCTTTATCAGCCACATCAACCCTTTCAACTCCTGCTCCTGGCAGTCCCTCCCTTCCACCTCACACTTTCCTGGTGTTTGCCCATATTTTCTTTCCCTCCTATCTTTTTAATAATAAACTCTTCAACTGAATCTGACCCTTTCTATTCTTCAGGCCTCTGTAATCTACTTTTCACATAGTCCTATTACACTAAAAATACTCTGCAAAAAATTCGGCAAAGGTAGAACCCGTGTAGCATATGCAGCACAGGGGAAGGAAGTGATGAGAACTGAGACAAGAGAAAGAAGAGACAGTCAGAAGCTGGACGCATGGTTTTTCAAGTGAAGTCCACAGACTATTGCATCAGAAACACCTGGGGGCTTAATGTACATCCTTCGGCCCCATTCTAGACCAATGAATCTGAAATATTGGAAGTGGAGCTTATAAATTTATATTTTTAATATATTTTTATTGATTTCAGAGAGGAAGGGAGAGGGAGAGAGAGATAGAAACATCAATGATGAGAGAGAATCATTGACCAGCTGACTCCTGCACACCCCACACAGGGGAGTGAGCCCACAAATCAGGCATGTGCCCTGACGGGGAATCAAATCATGACCTCCTGGTTCATAGGTTGATGCTCAACCACTGAGCCACGCTGGCCAGGCTAAATTTGTATTTTAAATAAATGGTTTTTTTTATAATTACACAGAAAATTTGAGAAGGACTGAGCTCCATTATAAAGTAGATTAGGGCAGTGGATGCCCATTCAAGCTGGATCTGCAAAGTGGATTATGAGGAAACTTTCCCAGTTATCTAGATAAACAATCAGAAAGAAAATTGGGGAGGATGGGTAAGGGGAGAGAAAGGAATGAACAAGAAGATAAAACAGAGTGAGATACTGAGAGAAAATTAATGATAATGAATATCAGGCTTCTCCCAACTCCCTGTTCTTTTTAACATAGGAATAGAACACAAAAACAGGTAGGGTAAGATTTGTACCCTAACAGAGGAAAACTACAAAACATTAGAATTCAATGGGACAATAAAGAATATAGAGGCCAATCCCATAACTTTACAGATAAAGTGAGGTCCAGAGAGGAAAAAATTATGGTGTTCAGATCACACAACTATAAGGATCAAAGGCAATACTGAATTCTAAGGCAGAATTTACTATTCTATGCAGTGTTCTCTTCTGTAACTACAGATTGTCAAAAATGGGAGGATGCTTAGTCCAATTTCCTCATTGTAAAAGTGAGGAAACAAGTGTTGGGCAATCTCAAATATTAATCTAGAGTAAATGTGTATTTCAGGGGAGCAGTAGAGATAAGAAACATAGCAAACTTAAGAACACCCTCCCCACATGACTCAATTTATGTTGGTCCATAAACAGTTAACAGTTTTTAACATCTAACACTTGCTTCCTGTGCTAACTGGCAACTAGAATTATTATGCAAATCTAATAATTCTTTGCAAGTCCCAAAGAGGAAGAGGTGTGCAAGTGTGTTTTAGACTTGCAAATGTTTTACATTTAAACTCCTTATCCTAACTGATAACACTTCATCTTCATCTTCAGCCAGCTCTGCTGAGTTTGTTATGGTATGTTTAGACATACTTCCCTTTCTGTGACTACACAAAACTTCTGTCAGTGGGTCGATGGCTCCTAGAATTGTACCCCTTAAGTTACCATCAATTTCCCTGTGTTAATAATATTGGCTTTCACTCTGGATAGAAACAGGGCAAGAGGAACAAGATCAAGGAGGAAATAAAGTTGGATAGGAAGAAATCATCATAACTCTGTGAATAAAATGCATATGGAAGTTTCAGTAATATGCAAGTGCCGGAAGCCAATTCCAGCATGTCAGCATGGGCTGAATCATCTGGAGTGGTAAAGGCATTTCCCCAAACCTGAAAAGGGATGATTGCTTGCTGCCAGACAGCTCAGGGCATCTTAATTTACATGTTATTGCCTCCTACTGGCCAAACACCTGAACAGCCGTAGGCTAATTCCCCGAAATCTGATAATGCCTCTGTATACGAAACCTGACCCTTTGAAGTGTATATCTCCACCTTGCCTAAGGACAATTTGTGTTAATAAATAGCAAGGGGTCCTGAGACAAGGAGATCTTAGTTTTTTTAGCTAGGCTCCTCTGACCCCCAAATGTCTTTCAAAATTATGCTTCATCTCTGGACTCTTTATTAAGTTACACACAGCCCTTCTCCAGATTGCTGAACCCTTCTAGATGCTGGAACAAGAACCCCGGAATGCAAGGGCGCCAGAGGAAGACACAGGTATTCGCCAGAAGGGTACTCCTTGCCAGGATTTATAAAGGGAGGCCCCAAGGACAAGGTCACACTTGGAACCTGGTCTGCCCTGCACCAGGAAGAAGCCTTGTGGTATTTTCACGTGGTGGTTCTCCTCTGTCCAAGCAGCACCAGTTGATGCCTTTGAAAACATTCCCATGTTCCTACTTCATTCTTAATGAGGCCAAGCACATTGGTCATGCAGCTCACAGACAAAAGGAAGTGTCTGCAGCTCTGGACACAGTCATGAACTCCATGTACTTTGCACAGGAAGCTCAGCTCTGCTGGCTCAGATGTCATCCTTTCAAGGTCAGGTCTAAGTAAACAGAAGCAGTCTAGAAACACGAGCAGTTGAGCTGAGCACTAGGCACATCAAGCAAGAAAGCCATATAGTGGTTCCCCTTTCGCCTGAGCAGTCAGGTTCAGGGAGGACAAGCCTTCCTTTGCCTCTGGGCAGATTGCTCTATGGAAAGGAAGCAGTGTCTGGGATTGAGGAGAGTGAAGGAGGCCTAAGGAACCCATCCTGCTGCAGCAAACTAGGCCAGCCTGGGCCCTGAGATCCTTGACCTCCATGCCCCTCTTTCTCCAAGCACAAGAGAAAGCTCGTGATTTCCCCAGCATGCCTCTGGGCTGCCAAGGTAGTCCTTTTGCCGGGATCATCCTTGCCCATCCTGCCCACTTCCATATCACAAATAAAGAGTTTGAATAGATTTAGAGATCCAACCCCTTCTACCTATCCATCAAAGTTCACTTTCAATACTGCTGTTAACAGACGAGAGAGGGGCTCCTCTCACCCAGTTGTTACTGGGGGGGTGGGGTTCTTGCAATATCCTGAGGAAAGGAATCTTCTGAGACTTGCACGGGAGAATGAGTGATTTTTATTTGTGTTGAATTAAATCTCTGAGTTTCTGAAGTTCTGTTTCTCTTTGCCCAGTCATAGGAAAAGTGTAGCTGGGTTTCAGTAAAGCTAAAATCAGAGCCAGTGTCCAGAGTTTCCTTTCCATGTTGGAGCCTGGTCCAGTACAGCATCAGGATAGCTTGGCTTGTGTTCCCTGCTGCAGTCCATCAGGCCATTGCTTTTGGGATTCACAGGCTATGAAGGAAACAAGGCAGGAACAAAGGAGGAGAGCCAAATGTTCATGTGCTTGCAGTAGCCTGCCCATTCTTGCCAATGGTCTTTGTTCTCAGGTGTGACTGATGGTAAGTATTTTCCGTATGTCACACCAACTTTACTGGCCATGTCACTAACTTCTCTATGTGGTTCCCTGGGGAGTGCAAAGTTGCAGCTTCCTGGTGAAGCTGCCCACATGACATCCCTATCATGTCTGGCCTTCCCCCTTTGCTCCTTTCCTATCCTATCTAATAATAGACAAAGATGCAAATTGACTGTACCTTCACTACGCCCACCATTGGCTAATCAGAGCGATATGCAAATTAACCACCGACAAAGATGGCAGCTAATTTGCATATGTAGGCGACAAGCGACAGAGCGAAGCCCACCAGCCCCAGGGCCTGAGCGGTGAGCGAAGAGTGAAGAGCAAAGCCTGCCACACCGGCCCCGCCCCTGGGGCCCAAGAGGCGAGCAAAGAATGAAGCCCACCAGCCGGCCCCACCTGGCGAAGAGCAAAGGCCTGGGTTCCGGGTGCTGGAGGAAAACCGGTGCCAGCAGCCAGGGGAAGGGGCCCCTGAGGGGCCCCAGACTGCAAGAGGGCACAGGCTGGGCTGAGGGACCCACCCAAGTGCACAAATTTTTGTGCACCGGGCCTCTAGTTATTAATAACTAGCTAATCACAACGGTATCACTGCCTCCTCCATACAGACTCAGTGGTCCCTCTGTCTCTCAATACATTGACACTTTGGTACTCCCAGTGGTGTTGATCACATTCTGTTTTATGTTAGAATTATTTGTGTACATATTTTTCATATCTGCTACAGAGCCAGGTTGAAATCTATAAATCTTTAAATATTTTGGTGTCCTAAAAGTTGAACAATAACATTCATACTTTCTACAATTAAAATATGCTTTGGGAGAAAAAACATTATTTTTTTTAAAAACAAAACCCAAAAACTTTGTTCCTCTGCTATTCTAGTTTCCCAAGTGCCTTCTTAGTGTGTCTAGTAGATATTCAGTCAACCTTGCTCTTAACCACACAGTGGAGTGTGAGTATTTTCAGGACAAAGAGAGACTTACTCCTATCTATCAGCCCTTTAAGATTAAGTATGCTGTGGCTTAGTTGGTTGAAGCATGGTCTCGTAGACAGAAAGGGCACAGGTTTGATTCCCAGTCAGGGTACATACCCAGGTTGCAGGTTTGATCCCCAGCCATCGTGTGTACAGGAGGCAGCTTATCAATGTTACTCTTTCACATAGATGTTTCTCTCTCTCTCTCCATCTCCCTTCTTCTCTTTCTAAAATCAATAAAATTATATCCTAGAATGAGGACTTAAAGGGGAAAAAAGAGTAAGCACAGAGCCCAGAACACAGTAAAAATACAATTAAAAAATGTGGTAAAATGAATACAGCTAGCAATAACTCAATGATGAGCAAGAATTAAGTTGAAAAGGTCCCATCCAAGGCTTCCTAGCACCCTGCAGAGACCACACAGCTCCCTTCAGGCAGAAAACAGCATGAGTCTTGACAAGCAGGCAATGCACAAAGCACAGCTTCTGACCCTTCCTCGCCCTACTGTTCAGGACCCTTGGCAGGGAGTTGCCTGCCCCAAGCCTTCTTTGGGAAAGTGTTCATGGGGCAGGCATTAACATTGCACAAACTAAAGCTTCTTTGAATTTTTCTGGGGGCTGCTGCTGCTGTTGCTGCTGGAATCCATTTAGCAAATGCCTTGGGAATACAGTTCACAAATGGCTTAGAAAAGTTTTCTACTTTTGATCATTGCAGCAAGACTTTCCACATCCTCAATCAAACATCAGAAGGTACCCACCCCCACTTCCTGTGTTCTTGGTAGCAAGTGAGCAGCATAGAACAGTCGCTCTTGGGCAGAGGCCAGGTTGGAGGTGGGTAGAGAATGCAGAGCCTCGGTATTCAGGGAACCTTAACCTACCCCCAGCTCCTCCTGCCTTGTCCACACAGCAGCACCTTTATGGCCTTCCCCTAGACAGTCACAGATTTGTGCCTCTGAAAGCAGCAGCTTGACAGACTAAAAGCCATTGTCTGGGTTTTGAAGAGTGCCCACAGGAGACGAGCTACCCTACTGGGATTCAGCTGGCCAGTCTTTTAAGTTCAAGGATGATCTCTAGGGCCAAGGGAGAATCCATGCTGAGTGCAATTCATCATGCATTCTGTGACTTCAGAATGCCAGGGTATGCTGACTGATGGAAAGAAGGGGAGAAGGGGCAGGCATGCTTAAGAAAAAGAGAGCATGAACTGGGTCCTTTGTCTTAAGGGTTTTTATCTTTTCTAAAGGCAGGGGAGGCCTCAGGGAGGGATCTCAAATAGAATATTCATTAGTTTTCCAGGTGTGCCCTTTAATATGCTGTTGCATCCATATGAGCTTGTAGAGGGATCAGGGTCATTCTCTGGTTAGTTTCACCTTCAAAGAATGTCACAGAAGAGGGATTGGGACTGGGCTGAGGTGGGTCTGCCCAGTAAGGTCTGAGCAGTAAACCATTTGCTCCTAACTGTCCTTGGCTAAGGAAGATAAGACCTTGTGATTTTTTTTTATCATTGGATGCTAAAACTGGGAGGTGAACATTGGATGAGGATATGGACATAGTCTCAAAATAGCTCCCCCCAAATATTTACCTGCTTATTAATAAATAAAAACAAAACCCTTACTAATTATCTTTGGAACGGACAAACTAACAGCACCATCTTAATCAAGTAATGAAATATAACAAGATACATTTACATTAAATTACTCCTGATACTGAGAAAACAGCATCACTTCCGTGAAATTCCTAACAAAAATGCATTAGCCGAATCTAGTAATACAAATCCAAGGCAAGGGACATTCTACAAAGTAATTAGCCTGCTCTCTTTTTAAAAATGTCAAAGTTGTGAAAAACAAGAAAAGAATGAGGAAATGTTCCAAATTGAGGGAGACTAAAAAGTACATAGTGCCTAAATACAACACAGGATCCTGGGTTAGATTCTGAAATTAGGAAGAGCATTACTGAGACACCCGCTTAAATTTGAAGGGGGGTCTTTGGATTAGAAGGCAGTTACAGCAATATTCATTTCCTGATCTCAAGATGTTCATTCTGTTATGTAAGTGTCCAAATTTTAAGGAAATCACATTGAAGTAATAAAATGCAATAGGGCATCATGTCTGCAACTGCTTTCAACTGGTTCAGGAAAAATAATAACAATATACATATAAGTATATAGATAAAACAATAAAACAAATGTGGTAAAATGTTAACAGTTGGAGAATCTGGATGAAGAATGTATGGAAGTTCTTGTGCTATTCTTGCAATTTTTCTATAAAGTTTAAAATAATTTTAAAATAAATAATTTAAAATGCATTAATATTCTAGAAAATGCAAACTCATCTATCATGACAGAAAGCAGATCAGGGATTATCTGAGTGGGGAGGGGCCAGAGGGAAGAATAAGTATTACAAGGGGTCACAAGGACTTTGGACATGTTTATTATCTTGATTGTGGCAATGGCTTTCCTGGTGGAAACATATGTCAAAATTTATATTGTATACTTTAAAAATCTATTAATAAATAAAACAACAGGAAAATATTTTTTAAATTCCTAGCATCTGTCTAGGGAATCCAACCAACCTCTTCATAATATGAGTAATTATTTTATCATGCTTTTCCATGTTCCTGGGATGCCGTACCCACAAACTTCTTCCATCTTATTCTCCTCATTTCAAGAAGATAATGGATTTCCATCTCCTCCATGGATTCTTCCTTCACTAAAACTGCTGTCTTCCATTCCTTCAACAAATCTGATAGTTGAATGTTAAAGTATACTTACCTTATAAAAAAAAGTATACTAACCTTACAATACATACAATGGAAGTGTATAATTTTTTCTATTGTTATATTTATAATTATTGTAAGTGTCCACTTTTTAAGTTCCCTGCTTATTTTTTTTAAAGTATATTTTTATTGATTTCAGAGAGAAAGGGAGAGGGAGAAAGAAAAACATCAATGATGACAGAGAATCATTCATCAGCTGCCTCCTGCATGCCCCCCAATGGGGATCGAGCCTGCAACACGGGCATGTGCCCCGACCAAGAATCGAACTGTGACTTCCTGGTTCATAGGTCGATGCTCAACCACTGAGCCACGCTAACCAGGCAGTTCCCTGCTAATTTTTTTACATTAGATTTGAATGCCAAGATGTTTAAATTCCTGGGGAGTCATGTAATGTTAAATAGTATTGTGCAGTGTCTACCTGGGTAAAATCAGGGGAGGAAAAACAAGTGGGGAACGCAGAGAATGTGGCTGAGAAAGTGGGCTGGAGGCAGGAGGTCAGGTTCTAGCCCTATTTCTGCCATAACCAGCTACATGCCAAGAATGCTTTGCTTCACCTCTCTAGGTCGAGGTTTCCCCATATGTCATAACAAGGGGTGAATTGAATGTCCTATAATTCACCTATAAAATGTTCCCAACTTTTAGATTATTTGCATGACCACTGGATGGAGAGTCAGTGTGCCAACAGGAAGCCCAAACCAGACCAGTGGAGAGATGATCCTGCAATTGATGAAGAAAGAGCTAGAGAAGTTGTTCCCCTCAGACAACGGTGCTCTTGAGTCTTTAACATCTGGGCAAGAAAATTAGAGATCTGAGGAAGTCAGGCCAAAGTTCAAGTCGTAGACATTTCTTGGTTCCCTCTTTATTAAATCCCAAGGCTCTTCATGTATGCAAATCTTGTATGTTTTTCTGTATTATCTAAAGTGAAACTTATTTAGAGTTCCACATGTTTTTAGCCAAATATGTTCAAATGAATATTGTTTTGAGAGAAAGGGGATGTTACTCACTTATGTTGAAACCAAAGGTCCTTATTAAATTTAGCTTTAAATCCTAGCTCTAGACAC
>NW_005358943.1:6692718-6701271 GCF_000412655.1 Myotis brandtii | reverse complement strand
CCTCCAAGCACCCCAGGGAACCCCCGGGGAACTCCTGGTCCATTCCCTGCAGATCACTGGAGGAAGGGATCAAACAAAGGGAGAGGGGGGCACACATGCAGTAGAAGTCGTAGAGGGACAGGGGAGATGCTTGCCTTTCAGTCTAGCCTGGGGAACAATGGATTGCCTAGGCCAGTGATGGCGAACCTTTTGAGCTCGGCATGTCAGCATTTTGAAAAACCCTAACTTAACTCTGGTACTGTGTCACATATAGAAATTTTTTGATACTTGCAACCATAGTAAAACAAAGACTTATATTTTTGATATTTATTTTATATAGTTAAATGCCATTTAACAAAGAAAAACCAACCAAAAAAATGAGTTCGTGTGTCACCTCTGACACGCGTGTCATAAGTTCGCCATCACTGGCCTAGGCCGTGGTCCGCAAACTGCGGCTCGCGAGCCACATGCACCTCTTTGGCCCCTTGAGTGTGGCTCTTCCTAAGCCTTAGGAGTACCCTAATTAAGTTAATAACAATGTACCTACCTATATAGTTTAAGTTTAAAAAATTTGGCTCTCAAAAGAAATTTCAATCGTTGTACTGTTGATATTTGGCTCTGTTGACTAATGAGTTTGCCGACCACTGGCTAGGGGATGGACCTCATCAGAAGTGTTCAAAATCTTGGAAAGTTAAAATCCCCAAAGAGTTCCATCTCTCTTGTTCACTCTTGTTTGGTTTTGCTCTCTCTTGCTCCGTGAGTCACACTGACTCATGTGCTTGCCTGTTCTCGCTCCATAGCCATGTGGCCTTACGCAGCCACATGGCCCATGGCCATGGGTGCCCCACACACATTGAACTGCAGCTGGGGACACAAGCCAGATGCTGTACTGTACTTTCATATGGAGCAGAAACTCTGGACATTTGCTTTTGTCTTGGCCCTGCTGAAGACAAGATTGGATTTCTTCCATGGCAGGATGAATGGAGATGGGACCTTGGAGGTGAACCTCCTTACTTTTACATCATCAATAAAGCTTTCTACCAAACACCATCCTCCCATGGAATCCTCAGGAAATTCTTTTCCTCGAGGCGCTCCAAGAACTCCACTTCCAACAATTATATACTAGAGGCCTGGTGCACGGATTCGTACACTGGTGGGGTCCCTTGGTCTGGCCTGCGGGGATCAGCCTCAGCCGAAACCAGCTCTCTGACATACCCTGAGGGGTCCTGGATTGCGAGAGGGTGTTCTCAGGTGATGCACCCCAGAATTAGGCTCCCTTTTCTCTGGTTCCCGGTGCGTTACCTGAGAACCACAGATGCCAAGTCACCACAGCTCAGCACCTCCTGCATTGAGCGTCTGCCCACTGGTGGTCATTGCACATCATAGCTACTGGTCGAACTGTCAAAAAGTCGGACAGTTGCTTAGCCATATCCTATATAATAAAAGGCTAATATGCAAATCAACCGAACAGCTGAATGACCGGTCGCTATGATGGGCACTGACCACTAGGGGGCAGACGCTCAATGCAGGAGCTGCCCCCTGATGGTCAGTGCGCACCCACAGGGGGAGCGCCACTCAGCCAGAAGCCAGGCTCATGGCTGGCAAGTGCAGTGGTGGTGGTGGGAGCCTCTCTTGCCTCCGCGGCAGCGCTAAGGACCCCTCAGGGGATGTCCGACTGCTTGCTGCAAATTGGGTGGGGCAGGGTCTCAGGGAATCACCAGGGCAAAGGGAACTGTGTAAACCACACTGATGGAAACTCAGATATGGCTGCAGGAAGCTCTGCAAATTGGGAGGTCTCAGCATAGGAATAATGACCCCTGTGAGCACCCCTGTCTGGGAGAACGCTGACCCTGAGTTCTTGCTCCGATGCCAGACAATCCAGTTCTGGGGAGCGGACCTAAGCCAGCAATCAGATATCCCCCAAGGGGTCCCAGACTGCGAGAGGGCACATGCCGTGCTGAGAGACCCCCTTCAATGCATGAGTGTCGTGCACTGGGCCTCTAATATATATATCCCTAAGAGACCTAGCATTTCCCCCCATAATTAGCAACTCCTGAGGCAGCAGAAGACTACAGGTGTGGACCTCTGGCAGGTTAAAGATAACATCTTGACCCAAGGCATATTTTAGCTCCTGAGCCCTAAGGTGGAACAATGGCCTGGCTACTTTCCCATGAAACCAGACAGAGAAACCTGGAAGCGTATCTCAGAACTGCCTTCAGCCACTATGGAAGACAGAATGGAGTTTCCTCAAAAAGCTGGAAATGGAACTCCCATTTGACCCTGTGATCCCACTTCTAGGAATATATCCCAAGAAACCAGAAACACCAATCAGAAAGGATATGTGCACCCATATGTTCATAGCAGCACAATTCACCATAGCTAAGATCTGGAAACAGCCTAAGTGCCCATCAGTAGATGAATGGATTAGAAAACTGTGGTACATCTACACGATGGAATACTATGCTGCTGTAAAAAAGAAGGAACTCTTACAATTTGCAACGGCATGGATGGAGCTGGAGAGCATTATGCTAAGTGAAACAAGCCAGTCAATGAAGGAAAAATACCACATGATCTCACTCATTCATGGATAATAAAGACCATTACAAACTTTTGAACAATAATAGATACAGAGGCAGAGCTGCCTCAAACTGATTGTCAAACTGCAGTGGGAAGGCCAGAGAGGGTTGGGGGGCAGAAGGGAGGGGAGTAAGAGATCAACCGAAGGACTTGTATGCATGCATATAAGCATAACCAATGGACATAAAACACTGGGGGGTAGGGGAGGCCAGAACTGCCTTCAAGACCTGAAGAAATGATTCATTACTCTTACTTCACCTCTGTCCAATCAGCCTCCAGCACAACCTGGAACCCCCAATCCGTGGTGTCTTTTTATTTTGCCCTGTATAATCTGTAACCTACACACCATCTGGGAGTCAGGTCTTTAGAGCATAAAGCCCCCATTTCTGGATGGGCAAACTCAATATTAAACTATTTTTCTTTTTATATTGCAAACTCCTGCTCATGCATGTCTTTGGGCTAGTACATGCAGGCAGGTGGACTCTAACATTAGGGTCTCAGTAATAATGTCAAAGGCATTCAAAGACATTAAGAGAAATATTTTTTTTAATGTAAAAATAAAATTTCTATGAGCTTCATCAAAATGAATGAGAATTTTTTAAAAAACTACCAAGCTATATAAGCAGATAGGAAAACTTATTTTTGAGTCATTTTTGTATGCCAATGAATCAAACACTTGTTGAAGATAGAAGTATCAAAAGCTATGGTGGGGGCTAAAAAAAATATTAAAACTTATCCTCCCACCTTCTATGTTCTTCTGGCTGGGCTATCAAATTAACAGAGACAGAGTAACAGGAGAAAATCAAAGTTTAACACATGCACATTAAATTTTTATATAGGCACTAGAGGCCCGGTGTATGAAAATTCATGCACTTGGGGTGGTCCCTCAGCCCAGCCTGTGCTCTCTTGCAGTCTGGGAGCCCTTGTGGGATGTCCCACTGAAAGCTTAGGCCCGCTCTGCGCAGGGAGCGGGCCTAAGCTGCAGTCTGGCCTCCCTCTGAGGGAAGTGATTGGCAGACTGATCATCACCACCCCCAGCGGCCTCCCTCTGCTTGAGGCGACCAGTGGGCCGATCAGGGAATGGCACCAGCTGGTGAGAGGCCGGCCCCACCCCCAATCGCCCCTCCACCACCGGTCGCTGCCACCCCCCAATCGCCATTCCCTCCCACTGACCACTGGCACTCGCCTTGGCTGACCTGGCGATGCCCGTTCGCTAGCCCCGTTCCCCACCAACCGGTTGTTCTACCGTTTGGTCGATCTGCATATTGGGCTTTGATTATATAGGATGATAATTCCATGAACATTCCAAAAACAATGAGGCAGCATTGGGTATATAAGACATTTCTGAACAAAGAAGAACTAGAGGAGGGAAGGGAGTATTAGATTTCAGAAGTGAAAATGGGTAATTTACAGGTAGTTGAGGAAGAGGGCAACATACATGGCAGGCAAATCCTTGCTAGGCAACTCAGAAACAATGGGGCACAGAGGATATTTAGCTAACAGGCATCTGCCTAAAGCTCCCTATTTACCATATTTAATTCAAATTAGGCTAAAGCAAACATCCTAAATTCTCCTTCCAGAAGCAGGTTTCTCTGTCTGAATCTCTTGGGCAGGGAAGGGGGGAGGGTCAAAGATTCTTCCTGAGTCTTTTGTTTATTAATAAATAGCTTAAAAATCAATATCCCAAAAAGCATCTTCAGAGTGGCAGCAAATTGGTCCCTTCACTATAGTATAACTGATTCCTTAATAAGTGTTTACAAGTCACATATATAAGGAGTGACATACTGTGTGCTCCCCTGAATAATCCTTTCCTTGTACCACTGACCTTTCCTGCGGAATAGTTCAAAATTCTTGGTAAACTGGCTTCAGCATCTCAGTGGGGTATTTACTCCCACGGGGAACTTCTAGCAGCCAAAAGCTCTGTCTTCGGAAAGAACAATCTAGATACTTTAAAATGATAAATAATGATGATAGGACTATTCTCCCCGACCCAAACCAGAGACTAAGGCTGATGCTCACCACAGCATCAAAGACCTGATTTTGTTATTGTTGTTTTAAAGGGATAGTGCAGGCAGTGCATGCTCTGAGCTACATGAGGTGGGGTTTTATTTAGGTGTTTTTCTTCCTCCCCACAAACTAGTGCAGTAGATCTGATTGCTTTGTTAGGAAGCTCTCCCTTCACGTAAGAGAGCAAAGAAGGGAAACACGAATGTGGAGAATCCTATCTAATAAAAGAGAAAAAGGGTAATTAACAGTACCTCCGCTACGCTTCCCATTGGCTAATCAGGGTGATATGCAAATTAACTGCCAACAAAGATGGCTGTTAATTTGCATACGTAGGCGCCAAGCAGGCCACCGCCACGCCCCCGGGACCCGCAAGCAGTGGGCCGGGGGCTTAGTTAAGGCTTAGCGCATACTCCCCGGTGGCCCCACAGCAGGGCATCCTGGCAGCCTCCTGACAGGAGGGCGGCCGGGAGAGCCGAGTGGGGCAGGAGCTGCAGGGAGCCATGGAGGGTCAGGGCAGCCAGAGCCAAGTTCCCAGGGGTCTGAGGAGAGTGCTTGACAGGAGCCTGGACTGCAAAGAAAAAAGAGGAAGCCGCCACGGGGAGCTCTTCCAATCCCCCTGCACAGACACCCTACCGCAGCCCCCACACCCCCGGGGGGACGGGGAGGCTGACCAGACAGGAAAAGACCCAGCCTTGGGGGTAGCTGCAGCCCATATCTCCGACTCCCAATCTCTTCCCCTGCCACCCCTGCCAGGGGCGCCCACAACAATAGCACGCCTGCAATAACCCGTCAGGACCCCGAGGCCCATGGCCTGCCGCTGCTGGGCCCCCTCCGCTGGGGCCAGGCACACCTCTCCTCCCTACAACTCCAGACCAGGGTGGAGGCAGGCCTAAGCGGCCCCTCAGGGCAGACTCGTCCCCCCCAACACCCCCTCCCTGACAGCAGTGGCACCGTCTCCACCAGTTGGACATCCCCCCAGGGCTCTCAGACTGTGAGAGGGCACAGGCCACACTGAGGGACCCCCCCCCCAGTGCACAAATTTCATGCACCGGGCCTCTAGTCTATATTATAAAAGGCCAGTGGCCATAACGCCCTAACGCTGTAACAACCGAAGGACTGGTCACCAGGAGGTGCATTGATGGGTCTCACAGCACAGCAGGGGTTTGGGTCCCACCGGCGCCGTGGAGGTCTTGCATGATTTTGTGCACTGGGCCTCTAGTAATATATAAATTTTCCCCAGGTCTTCATAAAGTTGATATCTTTCTTCATTATTTCCTGCAGTTTGAGAAACAAGACAGAAGTAAAGGAATTGTGAACTCTACTCATCAGCCTTATAACTTCCATATCAAACTGAGTGCATTGTCCTCTAAATAGAAATCTCTCATGAGGAGAGTGTAGGTTCCTTTACCTAGGAGGAAAACGTGGTCCGTGGTCCATACCCCACGTCTGCTGACCTGGAGGTAGAAGAGAGAATTGGGCTGTTAGGCTCCACTTCCCCAATGACTTCCCAGCCCTGTTCAGTTCCCAGGTCAGCAGAGAAAGCAGGTCTATAAGCCCAGCCTGCTAACCAAGTCTTGGCAGGCCCTTTTATGTTGGCAAGGCTGAACCAAAAGAGATTTTGTTACATATTTTCTTTCTTTTTCTTCTGATAACTTTGGCTCAGCACAATCTGTGCAGACTGCTTCAGGCCAACTGTCCCCTCCCACTTCCCCTGCAGCGTTTCTGGTCAACTGTGTCCTGCACTTGCTCAGTGGGAGGAAATTCCTTGTCCTCAGCATTCCTTTCTGACAATTGCCGTAAACTTCTACAGACCTGGGAAGTGTCATCCAGCATGCACTGTCCCTGCTGCTCCCAATGTCCCCAACTCTTCCAGCAACTGCTAATAGTCCAGAAGAAATGTATTTTCCAGCCTAACTCAGGAAGAGACTGATTAAAGTGAGAAGTGAAACATTATCCCAGATCTTCAGCTAGTCTCCCTGCCCTCCAGCAAGAAGAGGGGTACGGGAAGGAAATGTTTCGTTGCCTGGCCTAGGGACCACAAGCCCATCTCCAGAAGGACAGAGAAGGCCTGCTCATGGAGAAGGATGGGCTCTGGGTGTATAAAAATAGGATGCAAGTCCTAGCTGGTTTGGCTCAGTGGATAGAGCGTCAGCCTGCGGACTGAAGGGTCCCAGGTTCGATTCCAGCCAAGGGCACATGCCTGGGTTGCAGGCTTTATCCCCAGTGGGGGATGTGCAGGAGGCGGCCAATCAATGATTCTCTCTCATCATTGATGTTTCTATCTCTCTTTCCCTCTCCCTTCCTCTCTGAAATCAATAAAGATATATTAAAAAAAAAAAAAAATAGGATGCAAGGCTTAGGTGGTTTCCCCAAAAGGTGAAAAATTTTAAAGTTAGGCAGGCATTTTTTTCTAATTCCTAGAAAATGTTTTTGTTTACTAAGTTACGTACATAGATTTGCTTGTTTAATTTTTGTTGAAATGTTTGTTTTGTGAAGAGGAAATACATGCATATAGTAAAAGGATACATAGAGAAAAATTACCTTGCTCCCACCTCACTCCCCCAGCCACCCAGCTCCAGTTTTCTTGTCTGTATATCCTTCCAAAGCTATTGTATTAGTTATAGATTTATGTGTGTGTGTGTACTCATCATTGTTTATCTGAAATTCAAGTTTATTTGAGTACCCTATATTTTAACTGGCAATCCTATAGTTGGAGACACTGCTTCTAGGCCCTCTTTGGAACAGAGCAAGGATATACAGTATATATAATACTAGAGGCCCAGTGCATGAATTCGTGCACAGGTGGAGTCCGGCTGACTCACCCCGATCAGGGCTGATCAGGCTGCGCCAGCCCAGGGGAGAGGCCACAGGCAGTTGACCGGCTTGCCCCACCCCTGATTGGGGCTGGGGGGGCTGATCAGGGACAGGGCCGGTCGGGGGGGAGGGGCCACCGGTGGTTGGCTGGCCAGCCCCGCCCCCTGGTCAAACTCCCGGTTGAACTCCCGGTCAAGGGAACAATTTGCATATTAGCCTTTTATTATATAGGATATCATATTATATACCACACTAGAGGCCCCGTGCACAAATTCATGCATGGGTGGGGTCCCTCAGCCTGGCCTGGAGATCAGGGCCTATTTGGGCCCTCTCACCCAGTCCCAATTGGGGCCGATCAGCGGCTTCGGGGAGGGACCGTGGGGAGGTTGGCTGTGAGAGCGCACTGACCACCAGGAGGCAGCTCCTGCATTGAGTGTCTGCCCCCTGTGGTCAGTGTGCATCATATCAACCGGTCATAATGGTTGCTTATATATAGATAATATATTTTGTACATTTATTATTTCTATATCTATTATAATGTATAATATATAAATAATATAGAAAATATACTAACATGTTTATACACATATCTATTATTATTTTATATCTATTTGTGAATATGTATCACACATCACTATGAACTCATATTTAACTTATATATAAAAATGTATATTTATATTTAACTTATGATATACAGTGGGGCCTTGACTTAGGAGTGTCCCGACTAACGAGTTTTTTGAGATACCAGCTGTCTCTCAGCGGATGTTTTGCATTGACTTGACAGAGTAATTTGAGTTAACGAGCTCCTTAACAAGCTCCTTAATGAGCTCAGTCTCGGAATGAATTAAACTCGTAAGTCAAGGCCCCACTGTATTGCATACATACAAATATATTTCAATATTTAATATACTAGAGCAGGGGTGGGTAACCTTTTTGTGAGTGCTTGCCAAAACCAGCAAAATCTCTGACTCAAAATTCTTCTGCATGCCAACCCTAATTTTTTGAGAACATGTTACGCCTACTTGGTATCTCTTAAGGTGTACGTATGTGAAGAAACTTGAAGAAATAATAAAATTCATTCGAGCGACAAAAACACAGTATATGATGATGAAAAATACATTTATTTTTTAATGTATACATGTACACTGATAGTCCGACAGAAAACTTTATGACTCC
>NW_005358943.1:6687408-6692438 GCF_000412655.1 Myotis brandtii | reverse complement strand
GCTGTTGCAAAGTTTTTTAAACAGAAAAAATTTTCTGAAATGGCATTCCAAGTCCTCAATAGTTCGTTTTCGACACTGTTGAAATTGCTCTTCCCCTCTCTTGTCAATCCATGTCTATGGTCTTTAAGATAGCTTGTTATGTAAAATTATTTATTTATCTAAGATGCACCTACACTGAATTTATCTGAAAAATAAAAAAGTCAATATTAAGAAAAAAATTGTAAATGGAAGATTATAAGAGAGCAAAAGTTACTGGCGTGCCATGTTTGGCACGCGTGCCAGGGGTTGCCCACCCCTGTACTAGAGGCCCAGCTATGAGACCTGATTTGTGGGATTGGGCCAAAACCAGCTCTCTGGCATTCCCTGAGGGGTCCTGGATTGCAAGAGGGTGCAGGCCAGGCTGAGGGACCCCACCGGTGCACGATTGGGGACGGGGAGGGGGTGGGAGGTTGGCCAGCCGCGGGAGGGCTCCAGGGTGTGTCCAGCCCATCTTGCTCAGTCCCAATCGGCTGGACCCCAGCAGCAAGCTAACCTACCAGTTGGAGTGTCTGGTCCCTATTGGTCAGTGCACATCATAGCAAGTGGTTGAGCAGCCTTAGCATATCATTAGCATATTACACTTTGATTGGTTGAATGGATGACCGGAAAGCCAGACACTTAGCATATTAGGCTTTTATTTTATAAGATATGTTAAATATGAATTCTGATATATGTGCTATATATTCATAACTTAAATATGAATGTATATATTAAATAACTTTTTTTCTTTTAATTCTGAAGATATGTTTTATTGACTTTAGTGAGAGAAGAAGGGAGAAGAGAGCGTGAGATAGAAAGAGAAACAGAGATCAATTGCCTCCCATTCACTCTCAGATTGGGAATCGAACCTGCAACCTTTTTGGTGCACTGGACAATGCTCCAACCAACTGAGCCACCAGGTCAGGGCTTAAATAATATATTTTAAAGTTAAATATGAGTTCATACTAATGTCCCTGACTCTAATCTAGTGCCATAGGGTTCCTTCTAGTGTTCCCCCTTTGCTTATCTGTAAGTTCCCTCTCCAGTAGTGAAAAGCTGGCCCTCACTGACAGGACATTTACTTATTTATCCATTATTACTTATTTTACATGTAAAGCAGTTTCAGACTTGTTAACTTGTAACCCTCTGAGAAACAAATTTACCAACAGGAATAGAATATTTCTGAACAGCTCCTTTGGTGTTTGGTCCTACAATTCCAAGCCCAAACAGCAGTTTCTAAAGTCATTCAGGTGATCTTTTGCTGCATCCTCTTCATGGTGTTGTGTCAAACATTTGTAATACAGTTAGATTCATTTGTCATGCAGAACAGTTCTATTAGCCTAAAAGTCCCCCATGAATCCTCTTTGTAGTCAACCACTGCCCCCTCCACCAACCCCTGGCATCCGCTTCCCATCCCCATAGTGTTGCCTTTGCTAGAGTGTCATGTAAATGGAATCATACAATTCGTAGCCTTTTGAGTCTGGCTTCCTTCACTCAGCAAAATGCATTTAAGATCCATCTGTGTTGTTATGTGAATCAATAACTCATTCTTTTCATAGCTGAATAGTATTTTGTGGATGTACCACAGCTTCTTTATTCATTCACCTGTTGAAGGACATTTTGGTTGCCTCCTAATTTTGGAGACTATGAATAAAGCTACTATAAACATTTGCATACAGGTTTTTGCAAGAATGTAAATTTTTTTGTTCACTTGGATAAATGTCTAGGAATGCCGTTGCTGGGAAGTTATGTGCCTTGGTCCTTGTTACAATGACAGGGGTGCCAGGACAGTCTGTGTATATGACTTTGAGAGTGTAAATCACCACAGGAGTAGAGAGGAGGCCTAGCATGTGTGGAGAGTCTAGACCTCAAAACACTTTATTAAATAGGAAAGGGACAATAAGGAAGCTTTTCTTAAGGGTCAAAAAGATAATTTTCCTGAAGGTAGGGGAGGGTGAGTGGGTGGAAAGACATCAGCCAAAGAACTTATATGTATATATGCATAACCTGTGAACACAGACATTAGGGTGGTGAAGGTCTGGGGTGGCTGGTGGGGACAGGCTAGAAGAGGTCAAATGGGGGAAAAAGGGGAACATATGTAATACTTTCAACAATAACGATTTTTTTAAAGGTAATTTTTCAGGTGAGTGTCAACTTATTAAAGCAATCCTTAAACAAAGAAATACAATAATTTAATTTGATTTTACCTATTCTGCTTCTCTTCACCTGTACCTGCCTCCTGATCAGTGGGGGTTGGGGGAGTGAGATGCTAATTTAAAGTTTAGCTTGCTCTAGTAACTTAAACAATCCTTTTAGAAAATTCTCAGTCATAATATAGCTTTGAGGAGAGAAGTGAGGAGCTCCTGGTCTCATGACAGTCCTTGGCATGTGCCAGCTGGCATCAGCTTCTCTCTGGGACATTGACCCTGCCCATCTGGTCACTGGGTGCCCTGCAGGGATCTGATGCCCAGATCTTTGGCTGGTGAACATGTGATCTGTGTTCTTTGGCTTAATTGATTCCACCTGTGTCGGATCCCTGCAGCCTGGGGATGTAGGGCAGTGCAAGGAGGTGAAACCTTAGGGCAGTGATGGCGAACCTATGACACGCGTTTCAGAGGTGACACGCAAACTCATTTTCTTTGGTTGATTTTGCTTTGTTAAATGGCATTTAAATATATCAAATAAATATCAAAAATATAAGTCTTTGTTTTACTATGGTTGCAAATATCAAAAAATTTCTATATGTGACACGGCACCAGAGTTAAGTTAGGGTTTTTCAAAATGCTGACACGCCGAGCTCAAAAGGTTCGCCATCACTGCCTTAGGGTCTCCCTCTGTCTAATTACACTGATCAACAAGTTGGCTTCAGTATGGCTGTACCTCAGTTCTACACAAGGCAACTTGAAAGGCAGCACCTTCAAACAGGAATAAGTGAGGATGGGGGAGATTAAAATGTGCAAGTGAGCCCTGACCAGTTTGGCTCAGTGGCTAGACTGCAGGGATGGGCAAACTTTTTGACTCGAGGGCCACAATGGGTTCTTAAACTGGACCGGAGGGCCAGAACAAAAGCATGGATGGAGTGTTTGTGTGAACTAATATAAATTCAAAGTACACATCATTACATAAAAGGGTACGGTCTTTTTTTTTTTAGTTTTATTCATTAGAGAATGCTCAATAGATGGAAGAATTGCAGATGAAGAGGGAGAAATCTAGGATAATAATTGTTATAATGATAGCATGTACTACATGCCGGGCATTTACTACATACCAGGCAGAGCGGGCACATCCCCAGTAGGGGGTGTGCAGGAGGCAGCTGATCCATGTTTCTCTCCCATGGATGTTTCTAACTCTCTATCCCTCTCCCTTCCTCTCTGTAAAAAATCAATAAAATATATTTTTTTAAAAATGTGCAAGTGATTGATGATGTGAGGCAGAGCCTACTCTATCCTTGATGATACCGTTCTAATCTATTGCTTCTCACCTCTGTGGACCAATGCTAGGAGAGAGGAAATCAAACCCCAGGTTCTACTCTCATGTACCTTCCTCCCTTCCCAACTGTTGGTCTTTTCACAACTGCAGCAGGGTGAGAAAAAGCTGGCTTTGCCCCCTCCCATTCCCGCTAGCAGCTAAACCAGTGGTCAGCAAACTGCGGCTCACAAGCCACATGCGGCTCTTTGGCCCCTTGAGTGTGGCTCTTCCAAAAAATACCACGTGCAGGCGTGCACGTACAGTGTGATTGAAACTTCGTGGCCCATGCGCAGAAGTCGATATTTTGTGGAAGAGCCACACTCAAGGGGCCAAAGAGCCGCATGTGGCTCGTGAGCCGCAGTTTGCTGACCACTGAGCTAGACCATCCATAGGCAAAACTCAAGAATCTATTCCAACATTGGCAAACTATGGCTTTGAATGGCACACTTTTAAAGCACAATGGAGTGAGGATTATTTTGTTCTTGTGTTAGTTGGCAAAGCATTGTGTTTAGTATGTCATTGCAGCTCTGATAAAAGAATATCCTGTACAGTGACATTATCCGACTAAGCTCTCATCACAGTATTTCCAACTCACAGCAATGATCAGGAAAAAAAAACCTTAAAACTTCATAATAGAATTTCTTATCACAGCAGAATTCTGTCACAAAAATAAAACATGAAAATGAGACTGCAATCAAAGTAAGTTTCTGAGTGACGCATTTGTTAATCAAGCAAGGAAAGCCGGTCACTGATGGTAAGTTAATTAAATCATGTTTGTTTGCAGCAGCTGAAGAAATGTATCCAGAGAAAATAAATTTCTTCGAAACTATTAGCAGTTTCTGGCAGAGTTGAGAACATTGGGAGCAACGTCAATAGTCAATTAAAAAAAAACAGACAAATGATTTGAATGGTTTTCCTTGGCTCTTGATGAGTCAACAGATGTTACAACGGCTCTGTTGTTTATCTGAGGAGTCAATGCAGAGTTTGAAGTGACTGAAGAATTCGTTTCTGAACAGTCTGTGTGGAAGAACGCACACAGAATGTCCTACAGCACCGTGCTTCTTACACTTTAATGTGCACACAAATCAACCGGGGGAGTTTGTTAAAATGCAGATTTTGATTCCGTAGATCTGGGAATCTGCTTTTCCAACTAGCTCCCCCGGATGTCGATAGTGCTCAACCACACTCAGCAAAAGCTAGAGCCTACTGAGAGGGGGACTGCCTCTGCAGCTTAGAGCTGTCGCCCCCAGGCCAGGCTGAGAAATGCATTATGGGTAGTAAAATATAAGCCTAAAAGGCATTTTGTGTGAAGGTCTAACTTTAAATGATGCAAAATGTTGGGGGTTTCGGTGGGGCAGTACACAGCAAATCTTTCCTATGTCTGAATTCAAAACTAATCTACACTAATAAAAGAGAAACATGGTAATTAGCGTACGACCGCTACCCTTTTCATTGGCTAATCAGTGAGTATATGCAAATTAACTGTCAGCCAAGATGGCGGCCGGCAGCCAGGCACTGAAGCGAGCACAAGGCTTGCTTGCTGC
>NW_005358943.1:6667767-6686568 GCF_000412655.1 Myotis brandtii | reverse complement strand
GTTACCCCCCGAGGGGTCCCAGACTGCGAGGGGGCACAGGCCGGGCTGGGGGACCCCCCCCCCACCCCCCGAGTGCACAAATTTTTGTGCACCGGGCCTCTAGTCCTATATAATAAAAGGCTAATATGCCAATCAACGGAACGGTGGAACGACTGGTCGCTATGATGTGCACTGACCACCAGGGGACAGACACTCAATGCAGGAGCTGCCCTCTGGTGGTCAGTGCGCTCCCACAGGGGGAGCACTACTCAGCCAGAGCCAGGCTCACAGCTAGCAAGCGCAGTGGTGGTGGCGGGAGCCTCTCCCACCTCTGCAGCAGTGCTAAGGATGTCCAGCTGAGGGCATAGGCCCACTCCCCAGAGCTTCTGGACTGTGAGAGGGCGCAGGGCTCCTGGACAGTGAGAGGGTGCAGGCTGGGCTGAGGGACAACCCCCCACCCCCTGAGTGCATGAATTTCATGCACCAGGCCTCTAGTTAAGATATAAGAGTAAGGCATAAAATCTCATACTTAACTAGAGGCCCAGTGCACGAAATTCATGCCCTTGGGGGGGGGGTCCCTCAGCTCGGCCTGCACCTTCTCGCAGTCCGGGACCCCGAGGGGTCCTTAGCACTGTGGCAGAGGCGGAAGAGACTCTGACACTACCACTGCACTTGCCATCCATGAGCCCGGCTTCTGGCTGAGCGGAGATCCCCCTGTGGGAGTGCACTGACCACCAGGGGGCAGCTACTTCATTGAGTGTCTGCCCCCTGGTGGTCAGTGAGCATCATAGCGACCAGTTATTCTGCCATTTGGTCGATTTGCATATTAGGGTTTATTATACAGGATACCAATAAAGGCTATTTAGAGAAGGTGTATTAAATACAGGCCATTAAAGTGGGCTTACTAATGCTCCTTTGAATTGAATGAAGTGAATTAACTTTCTGAAATAACAAACCAGACTCAGAGAAAGACCCTGGACCCAGGCTCAGTGTGTGTTTAATTGTTAGTGAGAAGGCACACTCCTAGCAGACAGCAACCCCCAGGACAGGAGCCCATGAGGGTCAGGGAGACTACTGGCAATGATATTTTAGAAAAGTCCCTCTAGATCAGTGGTTCTCAACCTTGGCTGCACATTAGAATCACCTGGGAATCTTTTTAAAATCCTGATTTCTGGGCCTCATCCTCCAGAAATTCTGTTTCTTTGTTACAAATGTTGTGGCCTCACCCCATAACAAAAAAGATTTTAAAAAGATTCCCAGGTGATTCTAATGTGCAGCCAAGGTTGAGAACCACTGATCTAGATGGAGTGAGGAATGCTGTGATCCACTCAATCGTTGGGAAACTTCAGAAGAGCTTGCCAATAGACGAGGAATTATAACACTGGTTTGCAAGCACAGGTGACTCCCAGATCCATTATTACTCTCAATCCTAGGTTTTGCGGGCATATCTTTCACAAAAAGAATGCAAGATAGAGCAGGGTCATGGATCTACACCCTTGCTGTCACAGGGCTGGGAAAGAATAATCCCTCTCAGCCTTTAGAGACCCAGCTGCATATGATTGGAAATTCCTAAATAAAAGATGTTCCAAACGCTGATGGGTCAAAAAATAAATTAATTAAAACGGACCGGTGCCATGCAGCCATGGCCTCCCTTGGTAATTGGTTCTCCACCTGTGCATTCCCTGTCCGTCCGCACCTGTGGTTGCTACTGCTTTCCAGGTGTTTCTCCATGCTTTTGACTTTGGCGGCACAGCTGAAGAGCTCTTGCCCACTCCATCTTTATGGTCAGACTCTGGAGTCTCGCCCTCTTTTTTTTTCTTCTTCCAGTACATTTGAGAGTGTCCTCCACGGTCTCTTTATCTGGGGCGGAGCTATGGACGCCTCATCACACCTCCACGTGTACTATGTTCCTCTCGCCACCATCCTAGGGACTCCTGGGTTTACATCATCCCAGCAGGTTCCCCAACTCTCCTTCAGCAGACTCACTTCTTTGATGGAAGAGGATAGGCCACCGCCCTTGGATAAGTCACTCAACCCAGCTGGAGTGCAGTTCTCTCTTTTTTTGTATAACAAGGAAAGGTCAGTAAATGCTTCTTCCGTGTTCCTTTGAAATCTGAAATTCTGATTCCGTGATTGTGATTTGGCTAAATACTTAAGAAAAAGTAGAGCTGTCGTGGGTTTTTTGTTGTTTGTTTGTTTGTTTTTTATGCAAGGACTACACCTCAGACAAACTTGGGGTATGTATTTTTTAAAACCTCCCCCAGATAATTGTATTAGTCTGCTCGGACTGCCATGCCAAAATACCACAGTCCGGGTGGCTCAAACAACAGAAATTTAGTTTTGCCAAGTTCTGGAGGCTAGAAGTGCAAGATCATGCTGGGTTGTGGGGTGGCCTCTCTTTCGTAGTTTGGAGATGGCCACCTTCCCACTATGTCCTCTCTGAGCCTCTCCTCGGTGTGCCTATGGAGAGAAAGAGATCTCTTCCTAGTAGAGCTGTTGTTTTCATGGTCTTAGCAACCTTTCTAAATTTTTAAAAAAATCATTTAATCTAAATGATTGACAGATCATTTAATTTAAATCAAAACATCACACAAGGTCCCACACACAGAATCAGTAGAATAACAACTCCACTGTTTAAAACTGAGAAAATTTGGTGGGTGATTATATTGTTTTGAGCTACAAGTGGCTTTACTAAATGAGACAGCATTCAAATGTATTTAATTTAGAGCTCCAGTGGGGTAGTATATAAAAAAGAGCTTAAAGCAAATCAACTATAATCATTTCTTTGTTAATTCATACACTGAATAACCATTTCTGTCCTAACAGCATGCAGCTGGGTTTTTTGTTTCTTTGTTTGTTTTTTTTAAGAACAAAGATGCTTAATCATAACTATTAATATATGCTTACAGACATAATTTATGTGTAATCATTATTCAATTACATTTTATTTAAATATGGAAAGTGTTTCCAAGGGTGTGTGTTTTAGAAAACATTGAGGGACACATTCTTAGATTTTAAAGTCTAAGTTTGCTTTTTTTGCAACCCTATAAGGATTTGCTGGGTTGCATTCGAATTGCCTGCCTTCCCATTCCAGTTTTACTTATCTATTTATTTTGGTGAAACCCACAGAAATGTGTAGCTGGAGAGGTTAAGTTGATAGAGCTAAATATACGGGATTTAAAAGCAGGAAGTTGAAATCTTATTGCCTGTTAACATCTCTTTTCTTGGTGAGTAGGAAACAAGGTCACTTGCTAAGATTGTGAGAAAACTGAAGATCATTTAACACTCCCAAATGTTACAGATGAAGATGCAATGAGCTAGGGAGTTTGAGTGACTTCTTTAACATTTCCCTGAGAATTTACTTAGTTCATTTTTATGATTGATCATAAGTATTTGAATCTTTAGTTACTCAAGTAACAGAAATACACCTCCTCCCCTCCTATTGTGGAGAAAAAGGGGAAAAAAGGCTCCAGGTAAAAGGGCCCTAAGAAAAACACCAACGTAATCAATAATGGTATTTTTGGATTGTGTATTGTGGGCCATTTTATTATCTTGGATAATTTTTTTTTTATTTCCCAAGTGGTCTCGAATGAGCATGGCTTGCTTCTTTAAGAAAAACTTGAAACCCTATATAATAAAAGGGTAATATGCAAATAGACCCAAATGGTGGAACAACTGGTCACTATGATGTGCACTGACCACCAGGGGGAAGACGCTCAATGCAGGAGCTGCCCCCTGGTGGTCAGTGCGCTCCCACAGTGGGAGCGCTGCTCAGCCAGAAGCTGGGCTGATGACTTGTGGCTGGCGAGTGCAGCAGCAGTGGCGGGAGCCTCTCCCACCTCTGCGGAAGCACTCTAAAGATGTCCGACTAATGGCTTAGGAAGTGGGCCTAAGCTGTCAGTCAGACATCCCCCAAGGGCTCCTGGACTGTGAAAGGGCGCAGGCCAGGCTTAGGGACCCCTGCACCCCAGTGCATGAATGTCATGCACCTGGCCTCTAGTAAAATAACATAAGACCTTAAGATAGTAATTGAAAATCTCAGCAGTACTTTCAAGAGCAATAATACCTACAGAGTAAACACTGCTGTGAGCAGTTCGATGTAGCCCATGTTTAATTTCTATCTCTTTCTTATGCTGGCTGCACATAACCCCCGAATCCGAGTGCCTAATGATCAGAAACATATCAGGATACTGAATAGCAAGAGTAAGCAAAAACCAGTGAGGCAGAGAGGGTCATGGAGAACTCATAGTTGGCCTAGACACCCTGAGCCGGCAGTGGAGGGAGAAGAGAAGCTGAGTCATCATAATGGCAGAGCATCGCATGAAGAGCAGCAGACATCTACTCTTCAGGGACGAGATAACAGCATTGACAGAGCTGCTCTTATCACGATAGCTTTTTAGTGCCCTTTGAGGCCCGTGTATCCTGTTCCTTAGCTCTGTGGCTGATGAGATTAGTTTGCTCTTTCTCTGCTTTTCATATGTTCTTAAAACACAAGCCATCAACTGAGGCAACCTACAGATATATCAGCTCCTTGCAGCCTACAAGAAGCTAACTGGCATAGACAGATATTTAGGTGGACAATTTTTTTAAATGCTGTGATAAACAGCTTAGAAGGTCATTTTTTAAAAAAAATGTCTGTGTTTCAAGTTATTTACCTTAGAACTGAGCTCCAGAATAAAAATGAACAGGTCAATGGGTAAAGAACTTTTTGATACTGTCCAACAGCTTTTCAAATATTGCTTTATTACTGAGGCTTATTATTTTGGGATGATTTTACATCCTTCAACTTCTTATGTTGTCCATTTTTTGTTTCTATTCATGTCTCTATGCCTGCGCTCTATTTGGGTGGACTCAATCCTCATTTGCAACATGCTTCTGTCTTCCCTGACTCTACGAGGGAGGAGGCAAAAGGTAAGCTTTGATTTCCACCATCTCTTCCTGATATGAAAATTAGTCTTCTGGTGCATCCTCCAAATTCTGCCTGCTTCCTGCTTGAACTGCCAGGAGTTGTAACAGTCATTTTGAAACTAAAAATATAAAAGCTACATGCTAAGAATGTATGAGCCAAAAGGTCTACTTTGGCCATGGTTGGAGTTTATGTGTCAGCCCTGCAGTGATTCCCATAGAATTGTGGGGGCTGTGCTGAGGGCTTAGTTGTGGGCCTCCTGCTGCTACTCCCTCCTTCAAGGCCAAACCTGTGCAGAGGCCTAATAAGCTTACATAAGTTTGAGGCATTGCAGAGCAAATAGAACCATTGCCAGGGTGCAAAGAGATAGTATTTTGACAATATTTGCAAGTGCCAAAACTCCTTGAATATCTTTTTAAAATTTATTTACTTGTTTGAGAGAGAGAGAAACGTCGACTTGCTGTTCTAAGAGAGAGAGAGAGAGAGAGAGAGAGAGAAACGTCGACTTGCTGTTCCACCCATTCATGCACTCCAACCAGTTGAATGACCTAGCCAAGGCACTGCTTGAATAACCTGACTATCTATCAAGAGAGAGTGGGGTGAATAAAGAACTATATATCGCCCAGCTGGTGTGGCTCAGTGGTTGAGCATCAGCCTATGAACCAGGAGGTCATGGTTCTATTCCTGGTCAGGGCACATGCTCAGGTTGTGGGCTCAATCCCCAGTGGGGGTTGTGCTGGAGGTTCAATGATTCTCTCTCCTCATAGATGTTTCTATCTCTCTCTCCCTCTCCCTTCCTATCTGAAATCAGTAAAAATATATTTTTAAAAATTGAATGATTTTGAAAGATTAAGCTTTCCCTTCTCTCCTGCCTGTCTTCTCTTAACTCTCTACCTCTGATGAAAGTGATGAAACATAGTGAAATGGAAGGGGAGGGGGGGAAGGGTGTCAAAACATAAATCATTCACATTATGGAAAATATTGAAAAATTAGGATTGGATCTTGACTGTTTCTGAGTCCTAATTTATTTTTTTTCCAAACTTTTTTTTAAAATTTAAATTCTTTATTGTTGAAAGTATTACATATGTCTCCTTTTCCCCCCCCATTGACCTCTCCCCAGCCGCTCCCACCCTGAGTCCTAATTTTCAAGGACTACTTTCAGTTTTAGGAACTGATGCCTTCTTTCTCTGATAATATCTCTTCACCTTTGAGATTCTCACTCCATCTCATGTCTTCCTACTTCCCACACTGCCCACATTTGCCTCCCAGGTCTCCTTGCCTCTGACCTACTTTCTTGCTGCCACCTCCTCCAGGTTTCTTCATTCCCCTTAGTCTCTGTCTTCTTCTGTCCTGAGGACACACTGGGCTTCCTGACTTCTCTGTGGGGAGCATCAGTCTATTAGACGGAGCGTCGATGGGCACCTGGAGTCCATACCAAGTTCCACACTGCTTTTTTTCACAAAAATCACTTAGTTCTCAGAAGTGGGATGAAGGAATGGGGCACTGCTGGCTGAGTTGTGCTGTGTCCAAGAACAATGCAGGTATGGAATGTTCCAGGCTGTGTTGAAGGCCGTCCATACTGCTAATTTTAGCAAGGCGGAAGAGGAAGGGAGAATACTAATTAGAGCCTGAGGAGAGAGCTAAAGGAGTTGACGAATGGTTTGTCAAGCTAAACAAGGAAAGAAAAAGAACCAAGGAATGGTGTCAGAAAGGGATTTGGTAGTTAATCTGTTGAATACTGTGCCCACTCTGGCCTTCTTTCTGGTGGTCCAGTGCAGGTCACTGAGTCAGGATATGTTCTTCAAGGTTCATGGTCAAGAGCAATAAACCTGGTGTTTCTAAAGAAGAACTTTTGGGGGGGATGGCAGGGTCCACCAAATAGAAATAAATGTGTACATGCTTTAATATATTTCCCACTTTGTGATTTAATTTAGGATAAAAAAAACATAAAGTAAGCATTACATCTAAAAATATTTTAATACTTCAACCATCATTCTTATCTACTAAAATCCAGAGTAATTTTTAATGTGATGACAACCAATAGCAGGTGCTTTCCATGATTTTGTGCCCAACCAAGCCGTCTACTAACCAAGTAGATTAGTGTTTTCTGGGCAAAACATTAGCAATTCATGGGAAGCCCTTGGCTTGAAGCAGGGCCAAATGAGGCAGTGCCAAATACTAGTAGTGCTTGCGGAGTTGGTGCTATTGGGCTCCTCTTTAATGATGAAACCATCCCTGAAGCCATTTGACTCACGTCAAGAACTGATGATCCAAAGCGAGTGACCTATTTAATGCTTAATCCCCTGAGCCCTGACTTCTGCTCAGCATCCTGTAGCAGCCCAGAGGACCTGACTACTCATGAGGATGTAAGTAAACCACCCCCACCCAGGACACTGCTCCCCTGGACAGGAGTGTTTGCTGCAAAGGCCTTTGGCCTCTTCCCGCCCGTGTTAAGCAACTCAGGCACACACTTCCAGGGTCCTGGCGAGAAACTCTAACTCTCACAAGAGGGGAAGAAAACCGAAGACCAAAACCTTCAAGCAGAAGCTCAGAGGCAAAACTTCGTGGAAGGGAGAGAAATGAGGCGATTGCCCTGGGCACACTGGGTAGGTGACTAAACACACCTGCAGGACGGGAGCTTGCAAGTCTGGAGGAGTTAAGGCTGGTGCCACCGAGGTGTTGTGGAGAGGAAGAGGGAAGGTGCACTCATGAGGAAAAGTACGTGGTCCCACGTGCAGAGATGGGAACGGGAGCCTTCTGGTTAAATGCTGTAAAGAAGAAAATGCCCAGCAGGTGGCAGCACCAGATAAGTGGAGTAGAGCAAGGCTGCAAGGCCCCACTCCAGCTCATCTGGCATACTCCTCGGCACTGAAACTTTCTCTGGTGGGATGCCATTTAGTGAGAGGCATTGAGTTCCTCTGTATTCCCAGCACCTAGCACAGTGTCTGTCACATGCTGGGTTGTACTTGCTGATTGAGTCGATCAACTAATTGAAAGGATGAATGAATAAAGACATTTTGAAAATTCCCCTAAATTAGAAAATAGCCATCATTTGAAGTGATCCTGTTCCTTACTTCTTATCCCATCACTACCATTGTCATGTTAATGACAAACGTAATTAGTTTTAGTAATAATAATAACACACCCTACTAGATTAATTCTCTACTCACCCTTGTGGCAACCTACAGCCTTATTCTCTACTTAATTAAATTTTTCCTATCTCTCTCAGAGACTTTAAAAAATCATGGAGTTTTTTAAAAACCTGAGATTAGAGATACAGCAGCTAAAATTCCAGGTTTAAAAGTATTCATCTATGTTTGGATGTTGATGTTTTAAGGAAGGCAACAGACATTCTTTGATCAGGTGTACTTTTTTTTTTAACCAATGACTTGTTTGACAACTTTGATTATTTTGAATTTATTCTTTAAAAACCCCCCCCCCCCCCCATTGGCCTTCCTTGAAATATACTATTATGCTGTGGCTTGTCCTTTTTTTAAGAATCTTGCTTACTAATAATAATTTGAGGTAATAAAAATAAAAAGGCTAAATAAAGTGAGAGCTCACTGTGCACCAGGCGCTGTGCTGTATTGGGGTAGGATGATGCTTATCTATCACTCTTAAGAGTGTAAAAAAATCCTTATCCTGACCTACCCAGTTTGGCTCAGTGGATGGAGCATTGGCCTGCAGACAAGGGTTCCGGGTTCAATTCTGGTCAAGGGCATGTATCTTGGCTGCAAGTTTGATCTCCAGCCCTGGTTGGGGTGTGTGCAGGAGGCAACCAAAAAATCCCCCCTCCCCCGCCCCATCCACTATCTCTAAGAATCAATGGGAAAATATCCTTACGTAAGGATTAACAAAACAAAAGACAAAATCATCCTTGCTTAACCAGGGGCACAAAGTGGCCACATTGGGCACCAAAATAAGACCTTCCATACTGACCTATCAGAATGAGGGATAGCCAAACTTCCCATAGAAAAGACCTTTGCTGATAAAATAATGGCAGTGAGCACCACTGAGTTAAGCATGAGGGGCAATTTATGCATATGTTGTTGTTTTTTGAGGGCAAGAATGTTATATATTTTCATATACCTGACACCTCACCCAGAATCTGGCATATTTTAGGGCTTCAATAAATATTTACTGAATGTGTAGAGACTATCAGGACATATCTCACTGATCAATGGTACTTGAATCAGAGCCACGTTCTCAGCAGAAGAAAAGAATCGGAGAGCAGATTGTGAGAACCAGCATTCATAAGAATGGGACCAGCACCAAAAACCCAGATAGCATCATCTGGAAACAATGACACCCTTGATTATCTCTCTCATCTTCGGAACTCCTATCCCTATTGTTCAACCCTGTCACGCCTAATCGTTTTACTACTGCCTTTACACCTTTATTATACAAAGTGGGGCAAAAGTGGGTTTACAGTTGTGAGTTCCAAACACAGTTTATTCTTGTATTATTATTGAGTAACTTTTGTATTATTTTCCATACAAACAACTGTAACCCTACTTTTGCCCCACCCTGTATATTAAATGAAACTTTCCTGAATTCAAAGAGCCCATTTGAGTCCTTTCTATCCATAATGGGAAACTTCGGAGGTATCCTTAGTCTCCCTAATGCTAGGAGAATATTGGATCCTACAAACAATGGTCTTCAACAGAGATGGTCCCCAGCATCAAGCTTAATTCCTATTCTCTTCTCTTTCTGCCTGCTCTCCCTAGGCAATCTCATCCCCACCCATCATTCCTACACCAGTAACTGGATCTTTGCCTGCAATCTAGATCTGTCGCCTGGGCCCAAGCCCATACATACAGCTAATTGCCTACTATACATCTCAGCCTAGACATTTCATAGCAACTTTGAATATATCATATCAAAGATCAAATTCGGGAGCTTCTGGTTTAAGATGACAGATTGAGTATATCAACTTATCTTTTTTTTTTTTTTTCCAAAAAACTACATTAAAATCAGGGTAAGGAAACAAAGAGGTGTGGGTGTGCCCAACCCCACCCAACCCAGAGAAGGCGAGAGAGGAGTAGAGATTCCAACAAAGATCTGGAAGTCAGGAGATGGGTGAAGAGGGGTACCCTGATGTTCCGAGGGAAATAAGCTACAGCCTAGAACACCCGAAAATGAGACACAGCCAGTGAATGAGTCAAACTGTCTAGAATAAACTCAGAAGTACTCTCAATTTGCAGACTCCAAATTCTACAGAAGGCAAGACAGTGAGAAACAAGCAGAAAACAAAAGTACTTCAGCACCTTCGGAAATATTGAGAATGATTATGTATCCATAAATCAAAAGCAGGGTAAAAGCTATGAATGCCAAAATGTCATGTGTCTCCACCAACCTGATACTACCTCTTATCTCAGTGAATGGCCCCCTCATCTACCCAGTTTCCCAAGCCAGAAAGTTGAAAATGATCCTTTTTTCTTCCCTTCTCTTCATGCCTCAGTCAATAAACGAAGGGCTGATCCAACCTCCTCTCTCTCCTCCCCACAGCCACTGTCGTTTACTATGTCTTTCCTGAGTTCTCTCAGCAGCTTTATTTCTAGTCTTTGTGATTCTACTTTGAAGCCTTCCCAAATCCTTCTCCAGGACCCCATCCTTTCTAACCAGCCCGGCATCTAGCACACTGCCCTTCACCCAGGGAGTGCTCCATAACGATCCTGAGTAATATCTGACCAGCTGTCCAGCCCCACATTTTCACAACTTCATCCTTTGTTCTTTATACCCCATTCATGCGAACTTACTTTCTGTTCTTCCTCAAAATGTGTCTCCTTTTTAAAACATGTGCTGTTCTCTCTGCCTGGAACCCTTATTCTCTTTATTGTCATGGAAACACCTTTCAAAGTCAGCTCAAGTGTTACTTCCCTTGAGGAAGTCCCCGAATTTTCCAGGACTGACATGGGACTCCTGGTCTTCCCATGCCTCCACTACAGTGCTTAGGTGTTAAATGGTACTTTTCCTGTTTCCAAGAGCAGACTTAGGGCAGGAACCAATCCTTTTAGCTTTGTATCCCTTGCACACATCTCACATGGATGAATGATCCTAGTCATAGCAGATGGAAACTCACAATATCATCCATATAGTGGCTCCCCTTGGGCCCTAAGGCAGTGATGGCGAACCTTTTGAGCTCGGCGTGTCAGCATTTTGAAAAACCCTAACTTAACTCTGGTGCCGTGTCACATATAGAAATTTTTTGATATTTGCAACCATAGTAAAACAAAGATTTAATTTTTGATAGTTATTTGATATATTTAAATGCCATTTAACAAAGCAAAATCAACCAAAAAAATGAGTTCACGTGTCACCTCTGACACGCGTGTCATAGGTTCGCCATCACTGCCCTAAGGCTTAGGGCAATGGAGTATTATCATTCTCGTTTTGTTAGTTGAGGCCACTGAAATACAGAGAGTAAGTGACTTATTTAAGGTTGCAAAGCTGGAGCTCACAGTTTGTATGTGTGATGGGGAGGGGAGGGCATGGTGATCGTAACTAAAATCCTGTTCCCTACCTTCTTATACAGTGATCTTTCCACCACAGGATGACGCCTCTTACTAATCTATTCTCGTTTACTAAAGAAACCCAACAAGATAAAAAATATATACCCCCCCCCCCGAAAAAAAAATTGCCCAAATGAAAGACATTACTTTCTTTAAAATAATGACAATAATTACAGGATATTTTTAAGCCTGGCCTTGTTCTGAGCCAGGAGGAACATTTTGAAATCATGCATTTATTCATTAGGCTCTATGTCCCATATATAATTTTCTATTATAACAAACTAGCAAGCAAATGCTTCCACAGGTTATCACATTCGGTTCTCCCCTTCTTCTCTTATTGCACTTCTGATACATACGCCAAAGGTGGCAAATGGGCCAAATATTATCAGTGTGCCGGCCAGCCCAAACTGTTTTGGTCTCTACCTCAGCACATTCCCAATTTTTCTACTGTATTTCTTCTCTGAATACATCTTCCCTGAGCAGCCTTATCCATTTCATTTTGTTGTAACCTATATGCTAATGACTCCCAAATCATGGTTTTAAAAAACAACTTCTCCCAAGAACGGAAGACCCCAATTTCTAAGAGCTTCCCACACAATGCCATATATAAAGCCTGCTAAACCTTAAAAATAAAATGTCTAAAATACAATCATCACTTTACCAAAACCCATTTCTCTCTTTGTTAAAGGCATCACCGTCCTCCCAAATATAATGGCCCAGAATCCCAGTCACGCTTTGTAGTCTTCTGCCCTCTTTGCTTCATTTCCGTTAGGAAAGCTGGGATGGCTCCACAACCCACAAGGAGCTCCCCTGTGGCCATGCTCATAATACCCTCCCTTACCCCAACCATGATTTTCTGGTGGAAGCTGCCAAACACAGCACCTCATATATCAGGGCTAGTGACTGACCCAAGAGATAGATATGTACCCAAGTCCCCATTGGTGTCCATCTCTGGAAAAGCTCTAGCTGGCCCCGGGGAAGATCCCATTATTCTTCAGTCTCTCAGCTACAATGATCCTCAAGGAAGGAGAGAGCTTTGCCATAATATGAAAGTACAAAGGATACCTTCGAACAGAGAATACGGAGGAAGAAGGATATCTGAGGCCCTGATCCAACCTGGTTTTATCTTTGTCGTTCCCAAAGTTAGATTAGTAACCTAATTTTGCAAATAAATTCCTTTTTTTAACTTTTTAGATGAATCAACTTGAGCTTCTGTCATTTACAAAACTTAAACCTTTCTCCTGTTAATCTGTTTCTTATCAATTTGATTGGTGGTGTGGACAGCCTGTGAACCTTGAATGGTAAAGGAAAAGAGGTTTTCCGCCCTTGCAGGACTTAGTAAGATTGTGCTTAGTACGTTTTTACCAACCACCGGTTAAATTGATCCAGCTAAGACGTGTAGATTTGGGAAGAGGGATTGTTTCTGCTCTAATCATTTCAAATTTTACTTCCGTTTGGAATTAATGCTTCCTATGGAATTTGTGAGATGATTATGAAAGTCTGGATGATTACACCATTTTTTATTCTACCACTCGAGGCCAGGTGCATAAAATTTGTGCCTGCACCCTCTCACAATCCAGGACCCCTCAAGGGATGTCTGACTGCCGCAGGGACCGGGCCTAAACTGGCGGTCGGACATCCGCCTAGCAATCCGGGACCACTGGCTCCTAACCGCTCACCTGCCTGCCTGCCTGATCACCCCTAACCACTCTACCTGCCTGCCTGATCACCCCTAACTGCTCACCTGCCTGCCTGATTGCCCCTAACCACCTCTGCCTCGGCCCCCCGCCACTGTAGCTTCATCCAGAAGGACATCCGGAATGATTTCCGGAAGGTTGTTCAGCTGTCCGGTCTAATTAGCATATTATGCTTTTATTATTATAGATTCTCCTGGATGTCCTCTGTAAGAGAAGTCCAGTTTAAAGTAAATTCTATAAAAACACTGAAAGTCTGATGTATCTCATTAATAAAAAACAAAATTTCATCTTCATGTCTCCTTCCTTCCTTTATTCCTTTTTGTCCTTCCTTCCTTCTTCTTCTTCTTCTTTTTTTTTCTTTCTCAGAGACAATCAAATTCAAGCTATGGCTTGGGTATAATTATAGGTGCCAAACCAAAGTCAGCTTTTATTTACAACCCTTTGCCGAGTCAGCAGACCATCTCCTCTTCTCTAATGTATGCAGACTGCACCCGAACCAGTTTGAGTCATGTTATTTGTGTGCCATTTAAATGGGGCATCTGATAATATCTGTTCTCTTTCTCTGGTTCAAATCATGAATGGGGATCCTCCCCCTTCCCTTAGTCACCCACTTTTGAATATTTACAATCTGTGATAGTATAAAGAAATGGATTTTGAGCTCTAAGCTGACTATGGTTGAAGTGGGGAAGCCACAAGGAAAGAAAAAGCAGAGTGGACCCCTAATAATAATGAATTTTCTGTGAGTGGGAGTAGGTTAGGGAAGATGGGAAAGAGGAAGAAGGAGGATGAATGACTAAAAGCAATGAAAGTTTATAAAGAAACCCAAGAAAGCTAAATATTTGCTTATGGATGAACAGGAAGGAAAGAAATAACTATGCTTTTAACATACATAGCAAGTATTTAATAACCATTTGTATAAGGATTTTGGACAGTACTTAAAAGATAGACTTTCTTTCTTAGAATTAAGAAGAAATAAGAAAAAGTGTGTCTTTGAAAGGGCCATGGTAACTTTAAGGCTCTAGGATGATATATTTAAATGGTTTGACCATAAACTTGGTTAAGTTCTAATCTGCATGTAATTCTACATAAGCAGAGTTTTATAGAGTCATTGGTTCTGGGGGTTTACAGCCTGAATCTTTATCTATATTTTTGCGGATGAGCTGTATCGAGGACACTCATTTTTGGACTACCTAATCCTCGTTTTACAACCAGGCAGAGCCATTCAGCCGGCCCCAGTTTTGCTAAGTTAGCACAGTTAGTAAGAACTGAAGCAAACCTGAACAACTGGATTATGATCCTGAGCCTAGATGGCCAAGAGAGTAGACAGATATTACTGATATAGAATCAAAGAATATGTAGGCAACTGATCCAGTACAGAATTAAAGAGTTGGGATATTGGAGTGGAAATTGCACCAGATCTTTGGACAGGACAACATGAGTTTGAATCTTAGTTCTCTTGTGTGGACTTTGAGCAGATCACTCAATTTCTCCATGATTCAGTTCCTGTGACCTTAAACAAAATACCATTTCTCTCAGAGTTGGTATCCTATGAAAAGTGGGAATATAAAATAGTTGAGAGGATTAAATGAGATAATGCATGTGGAAGCATTTTAATAGATCCAAAGTACTATGTAAATGTAAGGTGGCATGAATTTTTAGGTTACGGTCTTGTTAACATTATGATTAAGCAAATGGTTTCTATTAGTTTCTGAGTGCAGGGGAGTCATGTAGAGTATAAGTATAAACAGAGTGAGCCATTCACTAATTGAACACTAAGTCAAATGTTTATTAATGGCATCCTATGTGCCAGAAGTATTTTAAGTGCTAGAGATACAACCATAAGAAAAAAAAAAAAAAAGCAGGTAAAAATTTTGTCCTCATGGACAGAATGGAGATAATCAACAAACTAGCAAAAACAAAGGAGAGCTGCAAAAACCCACTTGTGTGAAATTTACGGTTACCTTATTTTAAGTTAATATAGAATGATATTTTTAGTTGGTAACATAAAGGTAACAAAAGAAATTATACACACAATTGATAGACACTGAGCTGAGAAAATCCTAAATTATTAGGAAGGAGTTGCTTCTGAACTACTCCACAAGAACTTTAGCTGGTTACAAGCTGAGAATTGGGGCTGGGCAGAGGATGAGAGCCAGGTGCCTTATACCTGAGTTTAATGTACAGAATATAATAGGCTGTGTCCTGGAGAAAAGTAACAGAGGAAAGGGAAATAGCATGGACTATGGTGGTTGGATGGAGAGAGATCAGGAAGACCTCACTCAGAATGCGGTGTCAGAGCAAAGGCCTGAGACAGGGGAGGGAGCCATCCACGTGGAGATCTGGGGCAATCACATGTCTGTCTAAAGAAACAACAAATGGAAGAGCCTGAGTTGGGAACATGCCTGGTTTGCTTCAAGTGTTTTGAGGAAGGGAGAGGGATAGAGAGCCAGAAACATCGATGAGAGAGAAACATCGATCAGCTGCCTCCTGCACACCTCCTGCTGGGGATGTGCCTGCAACCAAGGTATGTGCCCTTGACCAGAATCGAACCTGGGACCTTTCAGTCCGCAGGACAACGCTCCATCCACTGAGCCAAACCGGCTAGGGCTGATTGTTATAGATTGTTATAACTTTTTAATATAGTTTGAAATCAGGAAGTGAGATATCTCTGGTTTTGTTTTTTCTCAGGATTGCTTTGACTACTTAAGGCCCTTTAGGGTGCAATACAAATAATAGGCTTGTTTGTGAAAAAATGCCATATTTCATATTTCTGTGAAAAATGCCATTGGAATTTTGATAGGGATCACATTGATTCTCTGGAGAGTATGGACAGTTTAACACTATTAATTCTTCCAATCCATGAACACAGAATATCTTTTTATTTATGTGTGTCTTCTTCAATTTCTTTCACCTCTTTCTCATAGTTTTCAGTGTACAGGTCTTTCATCTACTTGGTTAACTTTATTCCTAGGATTTTATTCTTTTTGATGCAGTTTTAAATGGGATTATTTTTTAATTTCTCTTTCTGATAGTTTTTTATTAGTGCATAGAAATTCAACACACTTTTTTGTATCCTGCAACTTTATTGAATTTGTTTATTAGTTCTAACAGTCTTTGGATGGAGTCTTTCAAGTTTTCTATATGTAATATTGTGTCATCTGCAAATAGAGGCAGTTTTATCTCTTTTAATATCTGGATGTCTTTTATTTCATTTTCTTGCCTAATTGCTCTTGCTAGGACTTCTAGTACTATGTCAAATAAACATGGTGAAACTGAATATTATTATCTTGTTCCTGACCTTAGAGGGAAAGCTTTCAGATTTTTATTATTGAGTATGTTAGCTGTGGGCTTGTCATATATGGCCTTTAGGATTTTTTTTTAATAGATTTTGTTTTTAAATAACTCCTCACCCAAGGATATTTTTCCATTGACTTTTTTTACGGAGAGTGGAAGAGAGAGGGAAAGACAGAGAGAAACATTGATGCAACACATGGACTGGTTGCACGAGCCCTGACCACGGTCCGGGTTGTGGAGGAGCCTGCAACCAAAGTACATGCCCTTGACCGGGATCGAACCCGGGACCTGAGTTTATTAGTCAAATAAGTTTGTTATCTTTACTATTAAAGATTTTAAAAGTATAAATTCAACCTAAGTCATATGGACCCATACATCTGCTGTCTACAAGAGACCCACCTCATTAGAAGGGACTCACACAGACTGAAAGTAAAGGGATGGAAAAATATCTTTCAGGCAAATGGAAAGGAAAAGAAAGCTGGAGTAGCAATATTTATATCGGACAAAATAGACCTCAAAGTGAAGGCCATAACAAGAGATAAGGAAGGCCACTTCATAATACTAAAGGGATCAATACAACAAGAAGATATAACCTTGGTAAACATATATGCACCCAATGCAGGAGCACCCAAATACATAAAAAACCTCCTGGAAGATATCAAAGGAGAGATCGACAACAATACAATCATAGTAGGGGACTTTAATACACCACTGACATCACTGGATAAGTCCTCTAGACAAACAATCAGCAAAGAAACAGCAATCCTAAATGACTCACTAGATCAGATGGACTTAATTGACATCTTCAGAACACTTCACCCCAAAGCCATGGAATATACATTCCTCTCAGGTGCTCATGGGACATATTCAAAAATAGACCACATATTGGGTCACAAGCAAAGTCTCCACAAATTCAAGAAGATTGAAATCATAAAAAGCTTCTTCTCAGACCACGATGGCATAATGTTAGAAATAAACTACAATAAAAACAACCCAAAATACTCAAACACTTGGAAGCTGAATAGCATATTATTAAATATTGATTGGGTTACCAATGAGATCAAAGAAGAAATTAAAAACATCCTGGACACTAATGACAATGAAAACCTAAGTTATATGTTTAATTTTTAGGTTCTTCATTTTTGTTATTTTAAATATTTGTCTAAATACATTATGTTACACAACTTGTTAATAAGAAAGTTACTTTAAATGATAGCTAGGCATTTGTTTAATGTCTTATAAAATTTTGATGAATAATCCCAGCATAATGGTTAAGAACACATGAGTTAAGTGGATGCAAGTGGGATAAAAGCTTATAAATGAGCTTTTCTACTTAAAAATAGTTTCCAAAACTTTTTTGGTGACAAAAGTTCAAAGTTAAACCTAGTTAAGTTAAATTGATGGATATTCATTGACTAGAGCATTTCCAAATAAGATAAAATACTAAACCATTAATTACTGAACATAAATTTAGCTCCTTTTGGATTGTGATTACAAAGAGGTTAAAGAATTTGGGTGTATTAGTAAACATATTCTTTTACCACATTGAAAAATTGTGCTATGCAGAAACATGGCTATAAAAATAATAATATTGGGCCCCACTAGCATGGCTCAGTGGTTGAGTGTCAACCTATGAACCAGGAGGTCACGGTTCAATTCCTGGTCAGGGCACATGCCCGGGTTGCAGGCTCGGTCCCCAGTGTGGGGCGTGCAGGAGGCAGACAATCAATGACTCCCTATCATCATTGATGTTTATATCTCTCTCCCTCTCTCTCTGAAATCAATAAAAATATTTTAAAAATAAATAAAATAAAAATAATAATATTGGTATGTTCATAAATTTAATTATCTATGACAGAATGCTGATGTCTACAAGACACATTTCACAATGCTTACTTCCTTATTTTCACTGGAAATTAAGGCTACTAAAGGTTATGAATTCTAGTCAATATCCTGATATATAAAAAGCCAGGGCTGTCATGACCGAAACAACTGAACAGATGAGCAAACAGGCGGCATGGGGTGACAAGGCCAGCAGGGGGGTTAGTGAGGGACAACCAAACAACTGAACAGCAGGCTGCATGGGGTGACTAGGCCGGCAGGGAGGGGCAGTAGGGGATGACCAGGCTGGCAGGGAGGGCAGTTGGGGGCAACCAGGCAGCAGGGGGGGCAGTTATGGGAGATCAGGCTGCAAGCAGAGGCGGTTAGGAGTGATCAGGCTTGCGTGGGGGTGGGGGGCAGTTAGGAGCGATCAGTCAGGCAGGCAGGTGAGCAGTTAGGAGCCAGCAGTCCCAGATTGTGAGAGCGATGTCTGACTGCAGGTTTAGGCCCAATCCCCGGGATGAGGCCTAAACCAGCAGTTGGACATCCCCTGAAGGGTCCCAGATTGGAGAGGGTGCAGGATGGGCTGAGA
>NW_005358943.1:6658095-6667745 GCF_000412655.1 Myotis brandtii | reverse complement strand
CCTCGCCACCGCACGAATTTCGTGCACCGGGCCTCTAGTATTAAATAAATTACTAGGAATAATAAGGGGGAAGAAAAAATTTGTATGAAAAGTATGCAAGGAAAATAAAATGTGTTTTGGTAAGGCACAGTATGAGTTATTGAAGGATGTGTTGTTATGAAGAAAAAGGAGAGTAATTTTGTCCTAAAGCAGTTTAAGGTTATTTAAAAGTAGTTTCAGATACAAAAGAGGAAAATAAAGGACAAAAACGTACTTGGGTCTAGGGAGAAATAGAGAAAATGAAAATCTTGCCTTATATGGTGAAGTTGACTACAATTAAATGTATTTATCATGAAGTTTTTAAATGAACTTTATTAATAGAGAACTTGAGGCAGCAAGGGCCTTGGGGAATGAAGAATCCCAGGTGGCCAGGAAGCCAGGGTAAGAGTAGGTGGTCAGAAGGTACTAGGGATAAGCTGACTGAAAAAATGTCACTACTCCTTCACTCTACTAAGAAATGCAGAGGTAGCTAATTTTATCTTCCTTCTAAATGCCTGCTTAAACTACCAACCCATATATATATATAGTTGATTAAGTTTTGACTGCTACGTGACCTTCCTAGGGTGGCAATAATGAGCCATCTTGCCCCATAGAGCAGGGTGGACATAGTTTCCAGGCAACACAGCTGGAAAAAAATCGTCACCAACCCTGAAGTGGAAAATTCTGCAAGCCTGCCTTTCTCAAAAAGCCCACCTCTTTCATACAGCCCATCTTTGTCCCCTACTTTAAAAAAAAAAAAAAAAAAAAAAAAGAGGCAGCGAAGCAGAGCCAGCCCCTGAGCCAGTTCAGAGGATCTTCCTTTTCTCTGCACTATCTCCCTTGTGCTCAAGCATAAGCTTAACAAAGTCTGTCTGGAAATTTCTCTGGGTCTTCTGCCGGGAGCCGGTCCATCCTTGCTGCCGGTCCCAGTTGCTGCAGGGAAGAAACACCTCACAGCATATGTTTCAAGGGACCTGGCATATATGGCATACTGTTCTTAATGTGTTTGCTCCCCTTAGCACTATGTGTTTTGGCCAAGGTCACCTCTCCGAGAAAGGTTGTTTCCCCAGGTGGGGATTTTCCCCTGAAGTTAGGGAGGGGATAAAACCCCTTAACTAAGTGCCAGCTGGGTAGTTAATCACTTTAACTAAGAACAATCACGCTTAAGCTACATAATCTTTACTCCCTGGAATGGAGATAAGAAACACCCTAACCTTTGGAATAGAAATTGACAGGATTAAAATCAACTGGTATAAATACAGATGTAACAGGACAACAGGAGACAGAACTTAGAGACAGAACCTAGCGAGAGAACCTGGCTGAAGAACCTAGAAACAGACCCTAGCAAGAGAACCTGGCTGAAGAACCTAGAGACAGAACCTAGCAAGAAAACATGGCAAGAGAACCTGGCGACAGAACCTGACTGGAGATCCGGGCTAGAACCTGGCTGGAGAACCTAGCGAGAGAACATGGACACAGAACCTAGCTGGAGAACCTGGAGACAGAACCTGGCTATGCTGATCGACTGAACGCTGCCTCTGTGTCATTCCTTATTCGCCGACTTTGTCCACCCCTTTGGGGACCCCTGGACCTGCTGGGGATGGACCCCAGCAGTCTTCCTCTTGATTTTTATGGGGAACCCAAGAACCCCAGTGCTGGTAACATACTGACACAAAACTGGAGTTTCGATTATTGCTCAGTTTTTAGTAAAAGATTGTAAAAGGTTTTTCTTTACTGGTTGAGTAATCCACCTAGGAAATAAAGATTCCACATGTTATCAACATAATTTCTTGTGCTTTGTATTGTCTTTATTATATCTTTGATTACTTAAGAAAACTGAGTCTTCTTAATATTGAAAGTGCTAAGGTTTTTGGATTTGGGGTTTTTTTGTGTGTTTTTTTTTTGTTTTTTTTTTTGCAGTCATGAAATCTTTTATTGTCACTTCTATTAAATAGATATATAGAGGAAAAATCATTAATCATGGTGACTAAGAGAGTGAGGGTCATGATCTCTACTGATTGGTCAATACTAGGGTAGGGAGTAGTTGATGAGTGTATCTGGTCCTGATGTCAGTCATGGCATCACTTCATCTGGTTTCACTGATTTTCTGGGCCCAGAGCTGAAACACAGCTGGGGCCTAGATGTTATCTCTAGTTTGACAGAAACTCTTTCTCTATGGTCAATAGACCTCAGGCTTTGTTCCTAAGATTATTTGATGCTGACCAGAACCTCATTATCTTGAGGGCTTAATGATTAAGGGAGTGGTCCTGCAAGGGAGAAGGAGGCAGGGGAGTCAGGGTGCTGGATGGGGCCAGCAAAAGGAAAGAAAGGAGCAAAGGTCATAGTAAAGAAATTAAGTTTCTGTGTGGTTACCGAATTCCAACTGATACCTGGTTTACAGAACTCCTGGCATTACAAGTGAGTAAGAAAGATCACTTCCTGACGGGCCCAGGAACCTTAAAGTATATTGGTAACCTCAGAAAAAGAAGAAATTCACCCAAATCTATAGATTTTGCCGGTAAAGACTGATAGAAAGTTCTTGGCTTGGCTTTCTAGCCTCAAAAGACTTTAAAATGTGTAATCTGAATTCCCTTATTTAAAGTTCTAGCAAAGCAGACTTAGGAGAACTTAAATGGTCAATTACTACTTTTGATGAATTTGTGTAAATAAGCAGGACAAGTTTAATGAGACTACATTTATTTTGCAAATTAGTCTTACTTTGATTATCTTTGAAAAAAAATTCAGGTTATTGTAGACAGGAAAATCTATATTTCAATAAAAAATAAAACTACATCCTTGTAAGTTGAATCCTAGTTATGTTTACTGTTTTTGAGTGTTTTCACCTCTTTGCAAATTGGTTCCTGCTGTTTTGTACATTTTGTCAGTAATTAAACATTTCAACCCCTCACTCTTCTGGCTTGGCATCCCTGAAAACTAAAACCCAACGGCCCAAATCTTATTGGGACTACAGGCTAATGCTGAGGCTCCCACACCAGGACTGTGACACCGACGTAAATTCCATCACCAAAGACATTCAAACTGCAAACCAGGAGATTAAAAGTTGGATTGTCACTGGCATCCTCACTCCACCATCTAAAAATGCTTTCAGCACATCTAGAAATCTTTTTGGCTGACTTCCCTCTGGTCTCTGAAATTGGGTTTATCGTTTGCTTCATCCATTAACCTTTGTTTTTCTTTTTGTTTCCATGAAAATTCCTCTTCTTGGGAAAACAACAACAACAAAGTTTCAAAGGGCAAAATGAAGGGTATTAGAATATGTCACCTCAAAATGTTAGGTAGGATATTAGACATGAGCGGCTGGGGTGGGGCCTGCCCTGGGGTCCTGAACTGGGTGGTGGTGGGGGGCGGGGGGCGGTTTGGACCAACATTGCCTTCAGACCGCCTCTCTATGGGCGGCCCAGCAGCCAGCAGACCGCCAACAGGCAGGTTTGGAGCCAGTGGTTCTTGGCGCAAGCTCAGAGGAAAAGACATGACTTCAATGCCAATACAACCTTACTAGGGCCCCAGATTAATTATAATAAAATTTGCATTTTGGTTTTGACCCCACCCTCTGAGAGCTTTTATGCATACATTCTGGGTAAGGGCATCCCAGAAGAAATATCGTTTCTGTCAATCGTTCCTGAATACAAATGGAAGTCTCCTTCCCAAAAAATCCCTCTTTTATTTTTTAAAATATATTTTTATTGATTTCAGAGAGAAAAGGGGAGGGAGAGAGAGATAGAAACATCAATGATGAGAGAGAATCGTTGATTGGCTGCCTCTTGCACACCCGCTGCTGGGGATTAAGCCTGCAACCCAGGCATGTGCCCTTGACCCTTCAGTCCGCAGGCTGATGCTCTATCCACTGAGCCAAACCAGCTAGGGCAGCAAATCCCTCTTTTAAACCTAGGAGTTTGGGGCCATTCTCTCTCTCTCTCTCTCTCTCTTTCTCTCTCTCTCTATCTCTCCTGGCCTGCTCCTCTTTTAGAATGTATCTTCAATAAACCCCATTTTGCTTTACTTTCATTTTCATTGACCTTAAAATCTTTTCTGCTTCGATGAATAGAACCGAGGTCCCAGCCGGTGACCCCAATCAGTACCAAAAATATGCCTATTTGGCATAAAGATTATTTTGAGCTAAAGGCAATAAAGAACCTGAAGATGAAGGAAAAGCTCTTTACCTCCGTCTAACTTTATCCTAAAAATAGAGTATAAATTTCCCCTTTTGTAAAATAAATTTACATTTAAAAAGGAAATTTCCATTTGAAAAGGTGTCTCTTACCAGGGAGAGAGCTACACCCAGACGAAACCCTTATCATCTGAAAGTCTCTTATCAGAATAACAAGATAACCCTTCTCTACTGTACAGTTCCGCCCCTGGCCATTCTATAATTTGCCTCTTCCACCCAGAAACTCAAAACCCCCTCTCCTTTGTCCAGTCTAAATCGTATATAAGTCTCAATCATCTGGCCACCTCCTTGAGCTTTTATTTACTTGTGAACACCCTTGAGTGTACATGTAACTGAGTCTGTTGTTGTTTTCCCCCTTGCTAATCTGTTTCTTACCGTTTCATTGAAGAGCCCAGCCAGTGTACCTAGGAAGATAGAGGAAAAAAGCTTTTTCTTCCCTTTATAACAAGCATGTCAAACTCAAAGGCTAACACGGGCCAAATAAACAAGGTTTAAGTTTATGTGGGCCACAAAAAAACACAAGCTTCAATTTTCATAGAAACGTAGGTTTATTTAGAAAAGTATAAAATAGAAAAAATGATAAAATTAATGTGTTCTTGCATACTGCTATATTGGCTGGGCCACAAAAATATTCGTTGTGGGCCACATGCGGGCCGCGAGTTTGACATGTGTTGTGGAGGGCGAGTGACAGAATGACCAGAACTCCAGACTGATTAAAATTTAGAGAGCCTTTATTGACTGGCCAGTGTCCGCTCCTTCACTCGGGAAGCCCAAGAGAGAAGCAGCCCCTGTCATCTGCAGAGTCCAATATTTAAAGGGGACAACTACATCCGTGTTCAGGTTCCCATAGCAAGCAAAGCCAAGTTTCAAAAGCTGGTGTAGTTCTGGGTAACTTAAAGGTCAGGACTATTCTTAATTTTGATCTGTCTGTTCTTTGTAGGCCGTTGCTCAGGTGTGTTGATCTGTTTGTTCTTTGTGGGCCGTTGCTCAGGTGTGGGAGCTCAGTTCCTAGAGACCTTGCACAGGCTGTCAAGCTGCTGAGGTGGCTAGGTAATTAAGCAGGCCTAAAAATTTTCCTACTCTGTAACACATGCTTGCTTTATAACCAAAGACTCTGGAGATGAGTGAGACCAGGGATTCCAAAATAGTGCCCGAAAGCAGCCAATGCATACAGATAATAAGTAATAAATACACTGAATGAAATGCATGGACTTTGAGGCCAGGCTTGAGAACAAAACCCAAGTTCCTTACCATGTCCAATCTGGCCCCTGCCGCCTGTACAACTCCAGCTTGCATTTACTAAATTCCAGGTAGGCCGTTGTGAACAAAAAGGGGTTATGTAGTAAATCTGACAAGCTCAGTGACCGAAAGTAACTTCCCAGGGAGATCTGATCATGATTCCCTAATTGGGCAGGTTATGGTGTGTAGGCCTATAACTGCTTTTTAAATTTTTTTTTATTTTTAAATTACATGATACCAAAAAAAATACAGAAAAGCACATAAATTACCTACAGTGTCACCAACCAGAGAAAACCAGGTTAACAATTTGATGTATCTTTTCAAACTTTTTAAAAAATTTTTATTGTTGAAACTATTAGAGATGTCCCTCTTTCTCCCCCATTGACCCCTTTCACCCTGCTCTGGTCCCCTCCCCCGCACTGTTTATAACTTCAGTAGTAAAAGCTTTATCTTTGCTTTAAACAGCCCTATCCATTGTTCTTATGCATCTACTAGAAGCCCATTGCACTAAGATTCATGCACTAGGCCTTCCTTCCCCTGGCTTCCGGCACCGGTTTTCCTCCGGCACCCGGGACCCAGGCCTTTGGTCCGGCTGCAGAGGAGAAGCCAAGCCTCTTCAGTCTGCAGTCTTCACTCCAGCCAGTGCCTTCAGTCTTCGCTCCACGCCTGCACATGTAAATTAACCACCATCTTTGTCAGGTTAATTTGCATACTCATCCTGATTGGCTGGTGGCGTAGAGGAGTGATGCCAATTTGCATGTTTCTCTTTTATTAGTGTAGATAGTTTAACATACCTTTTGAATGGCTAGATAATCCTCTTTTCAAACCCCTCAGAGGCATAACCACCTCAAGGGAGCACATGATCTTATTGCCTGTATACCATGCCTGTTCACTACAAATGTTAAATGTTAGCTAGCTAGTACCCACCAAATGTAAAAGAAGTATATCTCTCCATTTTCCTTTTTATCCAATCCTAGGGCTTTCCCTGCCTTGCTTTCTTCCCACCTTAATCTGCCACCAATGGATTTTCTATAATCTTCCTTTATGGTTCCTTCTTTGATTCCAAAGAATTGCAAACGTATAAAAAAGAACTGCAAAACTGCCATTCTCTGGAGCATTTTGAGATTTTGCTTCTGGGCATGTCCTCAGATTGGTTCAAAAAAACTCTTGTAAAATTTTCTATAGATTTGAATGCTTTTGCCTTGACATTGTTCTTTTGGTTTCTAAACCCCATCCCATCTTTTCCTGCCACAGGACTTGAGCACATGAACACATTTTCTTCCTCTTTTATCTGCAAATATTTTAGCTTTTAATCACAGCTGAAGTGACCTTTTCAGAGAAGTCTTCCTGACCACTCTATATAAAAATAATTTTTCCTTGTAATTCCCAAGGAAGGGAGAGGGAGAGAGAGATAGAAACATTAATGATGAGAAAGAATCATTGATGGGCTGCCTCCTCTGAGCCCCCCCACTGGGGATCGAGCTCACAACCCAGGCATACGCCCTGACTGGGAATCGAACCGTGACTTCCTGGTTCATAGGTTGACATTCAACCACTGAGCCATGCTGGCTAAGCCCATGTGTGTTTCTTTCACAATATTTATCACAGTTTAAAGTTATTTTATTAATTTCTTTGGTGACTTCTTTTTGTCAGTTTTTCTCTTAAGGAAAGGGCAATATCTATCTTATTCACCACTATATCCACAACATGGAACACAGTGTCTGACCCAAGCAGAATGAATGAATAAAGGGGTCCTACATAAGAAGTGGATTTTAAGGTGGTATTGTCCATGTCATTATTCAAAGTAAAAACACTGAGTTACTGCCTGCGTGGGTATGGCTCAGTAGTTGAGCGTCCTGGGCCTTCTTGCCAACTAACTTATTGTTTAAATGTCAGTAAACCCTATGACATTTTTGGGCCTTGATTTCCTTATTGGAAAACTGAGGAAGTGAGTCAAGATTATCTTATAAGTTGCTGTAATCAGTGTTTCCTAACTATGTGGAGGTTATGGATTCATTTCCAAATATGAGAAATACTACTGCCTAGAAATTTGCACATACATATAAAGAGACATGTTTTTAAAATTTTATTTCTCGATTTGAGAGAGAGAGAAGGGAGGGAGGGAGGAAGGAAAGGAGAGAGAAAGAGAGAGAGAGACTTCGATTTGTTGTTCCACTTATTTATGCATTTATTGCTTGATTCTTGTGTGTACCCTGTCCAGGGATGGAACCTGCAATTTTGGCCAGGAGGATGATCTAATCAACTGAGTTACCTGGCCAGAGCTAATGAAACATGTTTTTGTGTAATGTTTTATGGGTTCCTGGATTTTGTAAACCACTTACAGATTCACATTTTCAAAACTGTGCTTTAAATAATTTCCTGTATGTCATACAATATGCCAGAGTTTGCTTTGTTTTTTTTGAAATTCCTAAGGAATTCCTGATTTTGCTTCCTTCCTGTCTCTATAGCTCAGGAGCTCCTAGAACTGTAAGGAAATTTGAGCAAGCTAAACCATTCATCTCATTTCCTTCCAGTTTATTACCTTCACTTAATCAGTACTTCTCTTTTGTTTGTTTAGTAACCCAGTGTTTTTGTTTTTTTAAAATAATATTTTTTTATTGATTTATAAATTCCCTCTCAATTCCCAATCCAGTGTTTTTGTGATGCCTTCCTGGAATTATTATAGAAAAACACACACACACACACACACACACACACAAAAATGTTTAATTTCTGGGAAAAAATAAGAGACAATCCAAATAGACTAATTCAAAGGTAAAAGCAATAGAACCATAAGGCTAGAGAGGACCTGAGTCTACCTCATAGTTCCCTGATTTCAGGTGAAACACCTCTCAACATCCTGGAACGTATATTTTTCAATGTGATTAAGGAATAGGAAAGAAAGGGCCGAAATAATTTTTCAGTCATTTAGCTGAGAAACAAAATGAACTAGATTATCTTTATTCAAAACATAAGCATGAATATATATCAAACTTGTCCACAAAAAATGTTTTTAATAATAATAAAGGCATAAACTGACAATCTTTCAAAATCTAGTTTTTATCTATGATTCAAAGCAAAAAGGAAACATGGGGTGTTTTCTCATAAATACTAAGATAACAAAGCATCATGAACATTGGATTATCTTTCACAATGTGGCCTCAAGGATAAATTAAGTACATAAAGTCCATAATCTCCAGCCCTCATGTTAGGCAATCAATCCACTTATATTCAGAGAATATCAGAATATTAGTAGAGGAAAGTTCAAATCTTGCATTTGCCACTAATTCATGGACTTGGACAAGTCAGCGTCTCTAGTTCTCAGTTTTCTTCATATCTTCAAAGTAAGAAAATGTTGATCTTGAGCAGGGTTTTTCAAACTTTTTCTTTTTATTATTAAATAGCTTAAGAATTTTATTTGTTTGCAACTAAGCTTGTTAACACTAGTAATGAAAATGTACAAAGAATAATGTCGCAGTTTTGGGTTAGATTTAAGTCAAACATTCATTAATAACGAATCTTCCAATGTGAATATTCCAGAATTTTTCTTAGCTATCTGATCAGAACTGTTTCTGAATTATTACCTTACTTTGGAAGTTATTGGCATACATTTGAATTACACTCAGAATTTTTCAAAATATGTAAGTCCTAATTTAAAAAATCATTCTATGTCAAACTAACACAATTTTAAAATGTTGATCTTGAGCATTTTTCAAAATTTTTAAAAATTATTTTGGCTTTCAAATTTTATTTTTTTTATTACCACCCATAGTGAGACATATATTTTATACTTAGAGGCCCAGTGCCCGGGATTCATGCACTGGTGGGGGGCATGGCCTCCGGGGATCAGCCCACTGTGGGGGCACTGCTCATCCCAGTCAGCTGAGTGGCTGTGGACCCGCCCTCTGAGAGGCTACTCCCACTGCATTGCAGGAGCAGCGGCTCATCCTGGTCAGCTGAGCAACACTCCCACTGTGGTATTGCACTGACCACCAGGGGCAGCTCCTGTGTTGAGCGTCTGCCCCCTGGTGGTCAGTGCGCATCATAGCGACCAGTCGACTAGTCGTTATGGTCGTTCTGCCATTCGGTAGCTGGGCTTTTATTATATGGGTCTAGAGGCCCGGTGCACAAAAATTTGTGCACTCGAGGGGGAGGGGGGGTCCCTCAGCCCAGCCTATGCCCTCTTGCAGTCTGGGACCCCTCA
>NW_005358943.1:6645362-6657289 GCF_000412655.1 Myotis brandtii | reverse complement strand
CTTCCTCCATCATTGGGGCAACCAAGCCTCCTGCTTGCTCCAGCTCCGTGGCTGTCGGCCACCATCTTGGTTGGGTTAATTTGCATATAGTCGCTCTGATTGGCTGGTGGGCATGGCTTAAGGTGTAGCAAAAGTATGGTCAATTTTCATGTTTGTCTTTTATTAGTGTAGATTATCTGCATGATAACAAAAGTTTCATGAGACAATGTCAACACTGTCTATTCAGCACACTCTTATATTTTATTCTAATAGATTATGCCTGCTTTCTTTCTTCCTTTCTTTTTCTCTTTCTTTCTTTTTATTGCAGAGAATGACCCATTAAATTGATTTTATGACCTACACATGGGTCACAGGCTACAGTTTATAAAACATTATGGAAAACATTAAAGTCACTTGTAGCTTTCATATTCTACTAATAAACTCTCTAGATGAACCACAAGTCAATAGCAAAATCAATTTACTTGAATTTCTATTTTTCCCCTTCCTATGTTGAAGATGATAATGGATAGTGATAAAGAATTATAGGTAGCAAAACGGGAAAGTAGGAGCTTTGAGCATCTATGAAAGGAAATTCAGCCAGTAAGTAATTTAACATTGACCATAGAGAAAAAGGTAGAAGACATTCACAACTAAATTGGAAAGTTTTCACGGACATTTTTTTAACTGCCCATAAACTGTTCAAGTTTTAAGAGCTTCTTAAGAGAAATTTGAGAGAAGGAAGAGGTTGACGTGGAAGGAAGAAAGAGAAGAAAGAGGGAGAAAAAGAAAAAAGAGGTACATGTTCAGTGTGGGTGGGTGATTCTGACCCCTCTGACTTCCACTGGTGCTAGGCTCAGTTTATATGAGAAATACCCTCTATTCATGTGGAAAAGGACCTTCTGAGCCCTGTCAGCATCCCCCACTGCTAAAGCACTCATTCTAAATTGCAGATCTGATTTTACATGTCTGTTTAACACTTTCCAGCATCTCCAGGATAAAGTGCAAATTCTTCAATGTGGCACACAAACCATTCATAACCTCACCATGCCCTCCCCTGTTTTCCCAACAACAACCACACTCCCAGTGCACATACATTATCATCAATTACATCAAGCCCTTGGTGTTCTCCAAATCTCTCTTCTCAGGCCTCTAATTTTTTTTCTTCCAGATCTTTTCTCTTTCTAGAATATTCTCCCTCTGCTTAACTCTTCTAGTCCTTGAAGTCTCAGCACAAGTATCCTCTCTGTCATTCCCCACCTGGTCTATTCTCCTCTAACACTGTGCTTACCCCAATTACAGATGCTAACACCCTATATTGCAACACATATCTGTTCATCTTTCCAACTAGATCATGACTTCCTGAGAGCAGGGGTCATGTCCATCCTATTAATCTGTGAACAGTGCTCAGGACATAGTAGAAATTCTATAAATATTCATTAACTCCCTTTATTCTCCCTGTTCCAGCTCCTGAGAGTAACTGAGATTTCTAAAAGTCAGTTATGATGCCTGTCAGTCATGTGAAGTAGATAACCTTCCATTCTCTCAATAAAACTTTAGCTAAATCTTCACATAACAAGTAAAGTGTGACTCTTTCTTGGTTAGAAAAAGATGATTTAGCAGAATGGGAATATAAGCTCCTGGCAGCCAATCAAAAGAATGTTGTCCTCTTAAAAACTTTGGAATTAAAAGTGGAAAGAGCACTAGCTGGTTTGGCTCAGTGGATAGTCTTGGCCTGCAGACTGAAGGGTCCCAGGTTCGATTCCAGTCCAGTACACATGCCCTGATTTTGGGCTCGATCCCCAGTAGGGGGCGTGCAGGAGGCAGCCAATCAATGATTCGCTCTCATCATTGATGTTCCTATCTCTCTCTCCTTCTCCCTTCCTCTCTGAAATCAATAAAAATAAATAAAAATGAAAGTGGAAAGAACTCAGAAAACCACAGTGGAGCGTTACCAGATTTTAGAAAATTTAGTACTTCAATTGTATCCCCTTTATTAGTGGAAAACAGAGATAAATATGGCTAATGGCAAAAACTGTATGTGCAAAAGAAAGCAAAGCACCTCTAGGACTTCATTCCTACTTTGGTTATCAAAGGAATAGGATTTCACTAAGGCAATAAGTCCTTGGTATGAGGAGCAAGTAACATGGGATGGGGATAATCATTTTCATAATGAGAGGGTCAATTAAATCTAACAAGAGAAAATGACAAGAGAAATAAGCATAAATGTTAGCCTTAAAGGGGAAAAAGGACAAAATATCTGACCTTAGAAAATGAACAGAGATGAACCCTGTGAAAGCCCCAAATAAGGAGGGGATAAAATAGATCATGATTCTCAAGTGGCCAAGCAGAACCTTCTGGAATTGATACCATTTGGTGGACAGGAACAAGTGGACAGCTAGCAAATTAAAAATATGCTTCCATTAAATTGTTCATAAAAAGCAGGTGAGGTGAGGGAATAAAAAGAACGAGGAACATGGTTTGAATCCACTTGTCTCTATGACATACAGGATATATCAATTAGATAATGAATTCTTTTCATTTCTTAAATAATTTTTTAAAAATATATTTTATTGATTTTTTACAGAGAGGAAGGGAGAGGGATAGAGAGTTAGAAACATCGATGAGAGAGAAACATCAATCAGCTGCCTCCTGCACACTCCCCACTGGGGATGTGCCCGCAACCAAGGTACATGCCCTTGACCAGAATCGAACCTGGGACCCTTGAGTCCATAGGCCAAGAACTCCCAATTTTGGGTACAGTGAAGAAGAAAACTTTATTCGGCGCAAAACAGTTCAATTGTGATACAGCACGGCTGTGAAAGCGGCAGAGCTGTAGAGCAGCTCTGGGGCCAGGCAGTTACACGCTTAGCATTGCGCTGACCTACTCTGGTCCAGGATGGTCTGCTTCACTCTGCTCTGGGGAGACATCTTCAGTGTTTCAACTCAGCCAGGAAAACAGTCTTTAATGGAAAGTGCCCTCCTATAGCCACAAGGGAACTGGCTTTTATGGACAGAAGCCTGCGTCCTTGGCCCCTGATTGGTCCATCCTCATGCAAATGAGGACTCCGAATACTCCCAGTTTGATTGGTCCAGAGGCACTGTCCTGATTGGTCAGACTAGAGCCATTTTGATTGGTTAAAGCTGTGCAGCTTCAACTGGATGGGGAAAGCCTCAGGCCTAATGGTTGAAATAGGATTCCAGGAACTCCTTTGTAAGGGCTGGCTCAGATGACAGAAACATAGTGCAGTTTAATGGCAGAGGCTTCTCTGCAGGAGTGCAGTTTGTCTGGGAGGCCCCTGTGCAGAAATGGCCGCTGGGCTCTGCTTTTTTTATTTAAGCTCAGTTAGTCACCAGGAGCCCTTCTTAGTAGGTGTCCTTTTAGTTTTCAGGGCTCACAATACTGATGTTATTACATTTTCATTATTGTTGGGATTTTTGTCCTAAAAATTACTAATGGTTAATGATAAAGCTGTGATTTTAGAATTTTTCTTTTCTTTATTTATATTATCAAAAGTTTCTACAGTGAACATATATAACTATTGTAATGAGGAAAAATTCCCTCTATCCCTCTCCCTCCTCCAAAAAATAAAAAATTCTAAATAGAATATTATCTAAAAATTTGGTGTATTTGAACTGTTGTGGTATGACTTTTTGAAAAATTTGATCTCACCAACTCAAATCATTTCTAAGATGATCTCTAAGGTATTAGACTCTTCAGAAGAGCATCGGATTCAGACTCTAGAGGACATAGTTCTAGCAGTAGTGGGGGCTTTAATAACCCCTTCGCTCTTCACAGCGGTAAACTTCTATTGTTATTACTTGACAATTAGTAATTGAGTATGGTTAGATTTGATTTTAATCAATTTAGTCACTGTTATGTTATTACCAATTTCTTGACTGAAAGAACAGGCACTAACTCAGTTCAGATTTTATTTAAGTGGTTTTATTTTTAAGGACCGAGAGAACTCACTATTCAATCCAGCCTCTAGGGAGCAGGTGGTGGGAGCTGGTAAGCTGTCAGGCTCCAGGTCATGCTCCATAAATCCTAGAGCCACATGGCCTCTTTTCTTTGCTATTTTCTGAATATCCGCCCCATTCTTATCTCCACAGGCCAGATCCTTTCACTTACTCATAATTTCTGCTTTTCTATGATGTTGGCCTGCACATGGCTTTTTCTAGGCAATAAACTGACTCCAAGCCCAATGCTACCAATAACAGATAGGCTCCCGGCAGTGAACACATCTAACTCTCAGAGAGCCAATTCCACGTTGGTTCCGAGAGAAGCCAGCGATTGTCTCAGCTTGGGTGAGGTGGGCATCGCTGTTCCCGTCTGCCATGGTAGAGGAACCGGATGCATCAGATCAACATGGCCACCTACACTCACCTCTTCTCCAGAGGCTTTGCAGGGGATCATTTCCAGAGAGGGACTTGTGCTATCAAGTATCCAAAATATATGCATTATCTTTTGCTAAGCAACTTTGGACATATGATGATACTTAGTAATGGGATGAAATGGTATTGTGCAGTTCTCCTTGCTTCTTTCCCAGCCCTCTCACCAAGCGCCCTGTTGCTCTTTGCTTTGGCTGCCAAGAGCCTCCATCCCAGACTTTCCCTCACAGGTAATAACCCAGCTCCACAAGCATCGCATGCCTCTCCGCCCACAGTCTCATTTCTACAGCGGCCTCCCGTTTCCTGGCTGAAACAGAACAACGAAAGTCCTCAGGACTGATAAAGTGACTGTACAGGAAGCCATTCATCCTCTCAGTGACTTCATTTACTTATCTCTAAAGTGACAGAGTTTGGATTAATTGACTTCTAAGTTGTTTTCTGGGATAACTTTCTAACTTCCAAAAATAAAAGTTGAGGCTATCTGCACTTTTAAAGAGCATTTTAAATAATAACAGTTAACATCCATATAGTGCTTATTATATGCCAGACACTGTTCTAAGAGCTTTACTTATACTAATTTACCTAATCATTACAGCAACCTATATAAGAGAGTTGCTCATTAGGATCACACTAACTGTGGTAACAAATAAATGCTGAAAATATGTATCTTAAACAAAATTGAGTTTATATCTCACTCAATCACAAGCCAGTGTGGGTGTCCCTGGTCTGTGGGTGACTTTCTTCCATTGGGTGATTCAGGACGCCAGGTGTTGCTTTTTTTCTCCTTTGTGGCTCTGCCATCTGGAGCTCACTGTCACCTGCTTTTAGCTACAGAAGAAAAAGGAGACCACGGACAAGCTACCCACATATTAAAGATTCTGGCCAGAAGGGACACACCTCACTTCCACTCATACTTCATTGGTAAGAGCAAGTTTCAAGGCAACAGCTGGATGCAAAAGAGATAAAGAAATATTGTCTCAAATGGGACAGTGGTCAGAAAAAAATAGTTTTCATTAATCCTAAACTACACTCTTTTTTTTTCTCTTCACACTGTAACATCTCTTTGATAGGAATGCACCATTCAATTAAGGACAAGTATTCAGTGTAAATTCATATTCAGTTGGCAGCATTTTTCTATTTTAGTAATACATAAAATTGTGTATTTGACAACCAAAGAAAACCTAGCTTAGATGAAATTTGGTGTATAATATGGCAAAAGGAACAAAATGTTGGCTCTTTCTCAATCTGCCATTCATTTCACTAAATATTCATACATATCTTTTTTTTCTCCCTCACCGTAAGGACACATATTATAGTCCAATCCAGTTCAAGCACATGGCTCAAAGTCCAGCACCTTTGGGTGATATAAAGTCTTCCCATTTAAAGCTCTTCTCAGTATGATAATATATAAACATATAGAGAAGTTATCTGCACTTTTTATTATAGGATGATAAAACAGGGACAAGATAAGCATAATAAAAACGATTAAGAAAGTAAAGAACTGGGGATATATAACAGCCATGGTCCATTGTAGGAATGAACTCTGCTTTTTAGTTGTCATAGACATAGTTTTAAAATGCTTTGCCAATGCATAACTTGGGTCTCCATCTTTCTAGCACCCAACATCTGTTTCTTTGCCATCTGCTGCCCAAATGTTCAGCCAAATACATTTACTTCAGGTTTTTATTATAGCAGCATTTCCTTCAAAGGATCAATTTCTGTATTAACTAGGGTATTGATAGGGGAAGTAAATAATAGACCCCAGAATATATGTAGCATAAACATAGTAGAGATTTATTTCTCATTTATTTAATCTTCTAGGGTAAGTGTTCCCCGTTAATAGGCAGCTTTCCTCCAGGCTGTATGTAGTTCAGGGATCCAGCTCTTGCCACCTTATGGTTAGTCTCCTTCCTAGGGCCTCATCTTCAAATGAATCCTGTTGATGGACAGAGAAAGATGATGGAGGACATACACCTGCTTCTTAAATCCTGACCAGAAAATGCCACACAGTACGTCTGCTCACCTTCCACCAGTTAGCATTTGAGTCCTTGTTGGGGTAGCTGCTTCCAGTGACAGCTCAGGTCTCGGAGGGGAAGCACACATTTTGGCAGACAACTAGCCGTTGTGATACAAGAAGATGGGGATTCAGTCCTGAAAAAAAGAAACTTAGTGGCAAGGGAGAAATTTAAATAAGATTATTAAGAAGTTCTTTATAGGGTGCCTCAGATCATAACATAGCACTAACCACCAATCCTGCCTTCTAAGTCTGTGTCTGTGTGTTATTTTAAGATATTAGATGAACTATCTATGACAAAAATGGAATAAAAAGCAAGAATCGATGATAGATGTATATAGATAAAGATATAGGTATAGATATAGATGTAGATAATAGATATAGATATAAATACAGATATAAACCTATAATAATAAAAGGGTAATATGCTAATTAAACCGGGAGACCAGACATCCTCCTACCATCTGACTTCCTTCCGGGCAAAACCACAGTGGTGGGGGTCGAGGCAGAGGCGGTTAGGGGCAATCAGGCCATCAGGGGAGGGCAGTTGGGGGCCCTGAGGCCAGCAGGGGAGCAGTTAGGCAGCGATCAAGCCAGTAGGCAGGCAAGTGGTTAGGAGCCAGGGGTCCCAGATTGGAGAGGGTGCAGGCTGGGCTGAATTTCGTGCACCGGGCCTCTAGTAGAGATATAAATATAGACATAAATATAGATATAAATATATATTTTTAAGTAGCCAGCAATGGTAATAATAACCATATAGTAGAAGCCGCTTGGCTGTGTGTGTGTGTGTGGTTTCTATATACTAGGCACTGTGTTGAACTCTTTTCAAGCATTATTTTATTTAAATCTCACTAACATTCGCTCAATTTTATGGACATAGAAGCTTAGCTTAAATAACCTGCTGAGATAACACCTAGAAGTGCCTCGTTCCAGGACCTAGTTCCTATTCATACACTAGTTAGCTTTCCAACTTAAAATTCATAAACCCTTAGGACAGTGGTTCTCAGCCTGTGGGTCGCGACCCCTTTGGCGGTCGAACGACCCTTTCACAGGGGTCGCCTAAGACCATCCTGCATATCAGATATTTACATTACGATTCATAACAGTAGCAACATTACAGTTATGAAGTAGCAATGCAAATAATTTTATGGTTACGTCACAACATGAGGAACTGTATTTAAAGGGCCAGAAGGTTGAGAACCACTGCCCTAGGATTTCTTGAAGAAATACTTGAGAAGAACTGATGTAGAAGTTAATGAAGATGTAATCATAACATAAATATAAATGAATTACCTGAAACTACATGCCAGTCCCTGGTTAAAAGGTTATCAAGTGATTTGGTACACGCTTGTAAAAATGCATACAAAAATTTTATGCCATGAAAATTATTAAAATTAAATATTCTTATAGAGAACTGGCAGTTTGAGAAATAGTTTCCAATCCCATAATGTGTGGATACCTACCTTTCTCAGTAATGCTATCTGCTGCTGCCTCACAGAAACTCTAACTTGCTGGGAGGGTTCTTTCCTCCTCATTAATATCAGTGGTCCGTGGGCCTTAAAGTGTCATTGTTAGTTAATTCCACTAAAACACTGAAACGTGAAGATTCTCAAGGTCCAGTTACAGGGAGGAAATGACAGGTCCTACTCCTGAGTGACCTAACGTGACAAGAGAAAGAATTCAGCCAGCCGGCTGGCCAGGGTTTAACCAGAAATAAAACGTGACGGTTCTTGGATGGAAGACAGAGAGGAACGCCGACAGAGGAGTGCAGGTCCAGGGAAGGCTGGCCTGCGGGAACAGCCAAAGGCTCTCCTTTGCAGGAAACTTCTAAGAAAGATGTGCAGTGGGATAAGGCAGGATCTTGTGAATATTGCTTGGCTCTACTGTCCTTTTAAGGCACTTCCTCCTTTATTTTTTATTTTTTATTGTTTAGCATCCATTCCTTTCCTTGGGCTTCTGAACCTCAACTCTTTCTTTGACTGTTGAGCTTTCTCCTAGTTAGACTGGTCTGTGAATCAACATTGCATAGAGTACATGGAAGAACTAAAATTTTGTCTCTAAAGGAACAGAGGAGCAGACTTTACATTGTCTGGAGCAGGGGTCCTCAAACTACGGCCCGTGGGCCACATGCAAATACAAATATTGTATTTGTTCCCGTTTTGTTTTTTTACTTCAAAATAAGATATGTGCAGTGTGCATAGGAATTTGTTCATAGTTTTTTTTAAACTATAGTCGGTCCCTCCAACGGTCTGAGGGACAGTGAACTGGCCCCCTGTTTAAAAAGTTTGAGGACCCCTGATCTGGAGGCTGCCAACCCCAGGACCAATCCACACACCAGAGTCAGCGGTCACAGGAGAGCGTGTGTGCTCAACTGATTGTGATGCTAAGAGTCTGGTAGCAAAGTACTTGGTCATTTTATGTCAGAGGCAGGAGGAAGAAGTTGTACCTTGCTCTTACAATAAACTCCAGAGTGTTCCCTAGGAGACTGGTAGCCAAATAAACAAACACAAATGATGAGGAACCAATTGAAGGAATGTACCCAGGGAGAGCTTGTTAGCTTTAGAACACATTATTGAAGAACCATGAAATTTTATTTTTATTTATTTTTTATTGAATGTATTGGGGTGGCATTGGTTAACAAAATTATATAAGCTTCAGGTGTACAATTCTATACTATATCGTCTGTATATTGTATTGTGTGTTCACCACCCAAAGTCAAGTCTCCTCCATCATTCTTTATCCCCGCTTTACCTTCTTCTACCTCCCTAGAGTCATGACATTTTAGAACTGCAAGGAACTGAAAGGTCCCATCTCATCTAAAGGTCACAAACGGGCAGCCTAGGCCAAATCTGGCCTGCAGATGGGATGTGCCCTGTCTGGTTCATTATATGTATTAGTTGTCCACATTTAAAACAAGGAGAGCTCACATTTTTAAAAAAAATCTAGATTCCTGATCACTCTTGGAAAATCAGATTATCTGACAACGGTTTCCCCACAGCTGTAACTAGAGCCCCAGCAGCAACTATGTCCTTTGGCTATGGCATGCATTTCCCAGTTTCCCACAGTCTCTGCTTCAATTGTTTACATAACCTGCCTGGACTCCGTTGCCAGGTTTTGAGTTTGCAACTCTTGCTGGACCAACCTGTTCATGTCTTATGGTTGAGGAAGTGAGGCCCGGAGAAGTCAAGTGACTTGCCCATCCACACCACTTTTTCTCATATAACTCACACGCTGGTGCTCTTTCCATATATTCTTTTCTCTATCCCATACGTTTCCCCTAAGACATTTGGAAAGTAAGCATGCAGGCTGAGGAAATCATGTTCCAAGCAGGAAGAGACAAAGATGATGTCAACCAGAAAATTAGTTTGAGGCTCACTAACGGGAACCCAAGAGACCTGGATAGGAAGTTATTAATGGGAGGAAGTGCAAGGAGGAGAGAGATAGCCTGTCAAATAAGAACAAATGAGAGAGGCACATGTGAAGAGCTAAGGTAAGGTGAGGAGGAGCCATGGAGGCACCGAAGTGATCTGCTCCCATTGAGATGTTAGCCTTGATGGAAAGCAGCAGAGGACAGACAGGAGGAGGCTGCCAAAAAGAGACTCTAAAATCAAAACTGATCAGAAACATGGTTAGAAATTATAAGAGATTTCTTCTTCAGATTTATTTTGACAAAATAAAGATGTGTGAAGGAAAGCAGAGAAAGCTTCTCAGGGTTGCCTGAGAAGTTATTAATAGAAGGAGGTCAAACTAAGGATCTAAAAGGAAAAAAGGGAATAGAAAGAAAAAGAAAAAAGAAACTTTCTAAATGCAAATGGGAATTTTATCAAGAATTTATTGTTTAAGAGGTTGGTAGAAGTTTTTCTAGAAAGAAAAATGCACCAAGACTAGGGCACAGGACTCTCATATTTATTGACTTCAGAGAGGAAGGGAGAGATAGAAACATTAATGATGAGTGAGAATCATTGGTCGGCTGCCTCCTGCATGCCCCACACTGGGGATCGTGCCTACAACCCAGGCATATGCCCTAACCAGGAATGGAACCATAGGTCCACACAACCACTGAGCCACTCCGGCGGGGCCACAGGACACTTTTTCTTAGGGAGAGGGAGGATCTCAGAGGAGGCTCTCAGGGCTGGTTCTGCTGGAAGATTATAGAATTCATACCGAACACTATTGCGTGAATTCACTGTAAAGATTAGTAGAGAGAAGTAGCAGAGTGATTTTTGAGATCCTGACTGGTGCCAAAGCAAAAGTTGATTAAGCCTTAAAAGAAACAATGGATAATTAGCAAGTGAAAGTCAGAAAGCCTGGGGGCTGGTCTTGGCTCAGCAGTTCTCAACCTGTGGGTCGAGACCCCTTTGGGGGTCGAACGACCCTTTCACAGGGGTCACCTAAGACCATCAGAAAACACATATATAATTACATATCGTGTTTGTGATTAATCACTATGCTTTAATTATGTTCAATTTGTAACAATGAAAATACATCCTGCATATCAGATATTTACATTACGGTTCATAACAGTAGCAAAATTACAGTTATGAAGTAGCAACGAAAATAATTTTATGGTTGGGGGTCACCACAACATGAGGAACAGTATTGAAGGGTCGCGGCATTAGGAAGGTTGAGAACCACTGTTCTAATGGGTTGTATCACTTTGGGCCAAACACTTCAGTTTTCTAAGGCTCTGTTTCCTCAAGTGTGAAGTGAGGGGCTTGGGCTGATTCTCAAAGTGTTATCCCCAGATCAGCAGCATCAACATCACAAATCTTGTTGAAATACAAATTCTTAGGCCCCATCCCAGACCTACTGAGTCAGAAATGGGGTGAGACTCTGCAATCTACCTTGTAATTAACAAGACCTCTGGGTGAGAAAGGTGCTGAGCGAGACATGGTCCAGATGATCTCTCTGATCCTTATAGCTCTAAACACTGTAACTCTAAGTGAAAGATGAAAGAGTGCTGAGTTACCCTAGTAGCTGGCATAAAATATTTTTATATTCAATAGGACAAGACATGCTTATTTGTCTTGAATTATGCAAATGTTTGGTTTACCGTTTGATTTTATGAGGCATGAGAACACCATACACAGGCAAGGAGCACTTCAACAATGAAATGAAGCAGAGCTGAAGACTACACAGTTGGCAAGACCAGGTTAGTCACCTATGCATTGGCAGTAATCTCCCCATTAGGGTACATACTTATTAGGACGATCTCTCCCTTTTAGTGTTTAAATTCTATAGTTTTAAAAAATACACTTATAGGTCAGTTAATGAACTACCTTATAATTAGCTATTTTATATTAATGGTGCTTTTGTTTATAAAAAATAAAATCTTCAAAGCTCCTTTGGAAGTTCTGTGGTGTTATAGGGCTCAAAGGTTGAGCTCTAATACCAAAAAGCAAAACAAAACAAAACACACAAGCCAAGAAGCAAATTAAACAAGAAAAACCAACTTCATTATCAACTTCTCTCTTTCCAGGCATAGTTAAAGATAAATAAGACTGTAAAACAGATTTCAGTTTGCTTTCCATATCACCTCCCTTGG
>NW_005358943.1:6639095-6645302 GCF_000412655.1 Myotis brandtii | reverse complement strand
GCTCTCAGGGACTAGTTCTTTAATTTCTTTTCCTTGTCAGTCACTTATGTTTGTTATTTCATTGACTCTGAACACTTCAGTAAAAATAAACTTCATGTTGTGCTATGTCAACCAGGCATTTTCATTTTGTTTTTCATAATAAATTCTAGAATGAAAGGTCCTGTCATCTGTGAAAGGAGCTACCCAATAGATAGGAAATTTTTTGAGGGGAGCAGAAAAGCCTCAGGGTCAAGAAGGAGAGCTCTGAAAGTTGATCTTAGTGATCTCTTTTGTGCAGTTGGGAGCAGTGATAGTACGGGAAGTGTAATAGCAGGGTAAGTAGAGCAGGGCAGGTTGAGTTGCAGGGGAGTGGAATAGCAGGGGAGGTGGAGTAGCAGGGGAGTGGAGTAGCAGGGGAGTGGAGTAGCAGGGGAGGAAGGGTGGGGAGCCGTCCAGGAGCCTGTGGTAAAATGAATACTGACTATATAGTCGTCTTTGCTAAAGAACTTTCTCCCACAAACAGGCTGTAGGTTGGCTAGGACAGAGAGTCTGTCTGCATCAGCTGTCACGAAATCTATATGGTGTCTTTTCCAGGACTGAAGTCTTCCTGCCTCACAGGTCAGATCTTACCCATCCTTCCTGCTTCTTTGCCCCACCCCCCTTCCATGATGAGTACAGATCAGCCCCTGTCCTCTCCCCCTAATCACATTCCATCTTCTATCCCAGGAGCCAGGGCTGCTGGGTTGGCTGTACTTTTACACAAAACAGCCCACCAAAGTGGCACTGTGCTGGAGAGGCAAATGGAGACTAAAATCTAATCCATGCTTTTCTCACCAAACCCTGTGTTGGGGGAGTGCCTTTTAAAACTCATACAAAGGACCCCATGAGCTAGCTACACCATGTCAGTAACACCTGCATTGTATTTTGGGGCACATCTGACTCTAGAGTAGTGTTTTAAAAGAAACTTATTTTAACAAACTATCTAAATTAATCCATGCTTTTCATTCCTTCTGCAAAACACACAGACAAGTGCCCTGGCACACCCATGCCAGCAGTTGGTAGGCGCTCTCTAGTACACTCTGGGCATGTCTACTCCCCAGTCATGTTCTCCGTATGTCAGGCATCCCGATTTGTTCCCAGACTGGTTTCTACCAGTTGTTCTTGTTGTTTTAATTATTCAAATTAATGAAATATTGACTAAACTGATGACATGGCGTGAAAAGAGAGAGGGTTGTGGTTTCTGTGAAAACTAAGTTTAACACTTTGCAAAGATTGGAAAGGGGTAAGGACTAGAAATAGCTGTTGAGCTAGTTGTGGGGAGGCAGCCAGAAAAGATTGGCAAAAGAAAAATGCAAAGTCTAAGATTCTTTACTCAGTTATTTTATATGTGATTTGAAGTTCTCGATGCACGTTAAAGAAAGTCAAGCCCTAGCTGGTTTGTGTCAATGGATAGAGCGTCGGCCTGTGGACTGAAAAGTCCCAGGTTTGATTCCGGTCAAGGGCACATACCCGGGTTGCGGGCTTGATCCCCAGTAGGGGGAGTGCAGGAGGCAGCCAATCAATGATTCTCTATCATCATTGATGTTTCTATCTCTCTCACCCTCTCACTTCCTCTCTGAAATCAATAAAAATATATTTAAAAAAGAAATTCAAGCTAGAAATTATAGACCATGAATTATGGGTGTAGTTTATGAAAGAAAGATGTATCTACAGACCCATGTTAAAAACAAAAAATAAGACGTATTTTTTTAAAAGCCTTGGCAGTATATAAAAAAAACATATTTACATGTTTTAAGGTAAACCACATGCTTAAGAAATGGTTTTTGATCAATTTTTATCAATATTTTAATCAATTTTCCCCAATTAATTGTCAGCCAATACTCGGTACAGATATTGTCATTCAAGGTTTCTATAGCATTTTATTGAAGCCCAGTGAGATTTGTGTGCAGTAAGTAGCTCCTTATCCTTAGCGATGCCCTTTCATGCAACTTTAAGTATCCTGTAGAATATCTGCCTTTGCTAAAAGTATTTTTTGGTTTTTAATCTTTTTATTTTTAAAAATTTCACTGTATTTTGACAACAAACAATAATGTATCAAATGACAAAACAGTCATTCTCCCTGAGAGCCATGTAATCATAACTATACCAATTCAAAATCTTTTTTAAAATGTCCTTTTGAATACAGTTTCACTTTATGAAATATACTACAGATTAGAACAGGACACGCATCCTTTCTGGCAGCCATAAATCAGTATTTGGCACCTCTGCTGGGAATTTTGTAAAAATTGCCTTTTAAGTTCAAACTGACTAAAAGACAGCTGGGCATAACAAGCTCAGAACTTTCTTAGGAAGGATGATTCAATGTGAGGTTAATCACTCATTAAGGGAGGAAGGAAGAGGACTGGAAAAGAGGTTTTATTTCATCACTTCCCATCCATTTGGCATCAAAGAATCACGCAGTTTTGGAACTGGGGAGACACTCGGGGGCCAGCAGGTTATGCCATTTTTCTCAGAAATGTCTTGTGAAGATCAAATGATCCCGCACTGTGTTTTATTACCACACAAAGCGAGGTGTCCCCACACTGGAAAGGAGTAGGCTTCATTATTGAAAAGCTCAATTTAGAAAATCCTTTCTTTTTTTAAAAAAGTGTAACAAATTACTAAAATTTAGCATCTTGAAAGAACATGAATTCATTTCTCATAGTTTGTGTGGGTCCATGTCCTCTGTGAGTCTGGGCACAACTTAGCCGGGCCCTCTGCTCAGGGCCTCGTGGGCTGTAACCTGGTGTGGCCGAGATCTCATCCGAGGCCCAGAGACTTCTTCCAGGCTCTGATGGATGTTGGCAGAATTCAGCTCCTTGTGGTTGTAAGACTGAGATCCTCAGCTCCTAGAGGCCGCTCCTCTCCCCTGACGGTTCACAACATAAATGTTTGTTTCTTCTTCCAGACCAGCAGAATCAGAAAACTCTTTCTTATTGTGAGTTTTGCTCTTATCATTGTATCATCTCCATTTGGGGATATTTATTCTGAAATTTGCAATGTGAGCATTTTTGTCCTTGTATATTTTGAAGAAACTGGGTGAATTTATCTTGGAGAAAGCAAAGTGTGTGTGTGTGTGTGTGTGTGTGTGTGTGTCCTAGATAGATTGTGGGTAAGAACAATAAGCTTCTCAGTATAAGGAAAAACTGTTAGCTTAGCAATTAAACAATGTAGACACTTGCCTTAAAAAGTAGTGTGCTCGCTTGCTCCAGAAGAGAGCAGTGATTGTATACTTGGAAGTTTTTAGGATGGGGTTCCTATAGTGGATAGAAAGTCAGAATAAGAGGCTTCTAAACTTTCTTCTGAAGTTCTGTCTTTAATGTACTTGACATTTCCCCTGGCTGTCTACTCCATAACATACTTGGATTCTTCAAATATCCTTCATATGTTATAGTTTCCAGAATATTTCACTATTTTAGTTGACCTGCTATGAAAGCATGTTGATGTGATAAATGATGTTAAAAACTTGTATCTACATTAAAATTTATAATCAGTAAACATGATGCTGAAATGAAATGACCTCCATTTGGTAGTGTAGATATTGCTGGTAAAAACCAAATGAAAAGCATTGTTGCTGAAGAGACTTGGAAAACACTAATTTCAACTAAAGTGGCCAGCATTTATCCTTAGAATAGAATGTCACTAACAAATCAATAAGTTAATCAATTACTTTGTAGCCCAACAAAAGAATACAGGTCTAGAATACCTTATTCATAATTCCAGAAAAACTATGAAAAAACACTTTTTCATAACTAATTTAGTGGCAGACTCTGATATAAACCACTGGAGGCTATTTGATTATCTGTATTTACCCTATTTTTTTCTGAATATTCCCATATTTGGCTGCTGGATTATTTTAATCTTTGATTTGATATGCTATGTAATCTTTCTAAATCCAAAAATATATGAATTCAGAAACGCATCTGGACAAAGAATTTTGGCTTGGGGTCTATGAACCTGTGATATGCGACAGGAGACTTGTGGTGGGCATCTGTGTATTTGCAAGAAAAACAAGTGATTCCACTTGCAATAGCATGGTGTTCCAGACAGTCTGAAGGATCCATCAACACAAATAAGAACAATTAGATCCTGAATAAAACATACTTTTAAGGCCCTGTTGGACTCCAAAGCAGTAATGGAAATCTTCCCCATGAACACAATCTAAATACAAAATAAATAGAAATAGGCCAAAGACATTTCAAACCAAGGGAAAAAATGGAAAAAAGGAAGAAAATTAAAACACAATCATTCTAAAGATTTTAATATAACTTATTCATCATAATAGGCTATTTGATACTATGATGATACATTAACTTCAATATCTCATTGACAACCCTACCCGGTTTGACTCAGTGCATAGAGCGTCAGCCTGTGGACTGAAGGGCTCCAGGTTCGATTCCTATCAAGGGCATGTACCTCGGTTGCAGGCTCCCAGTCCTGGTCTGGGGCATGTGGGAGGCAACCAATGGATCTGTCTCTCTCACATCAGTGTTTCTCTCTGTCTCTCCCTCTCCCTTCCACTCTATCTAAAAATCAAAGGAAAAAATATCCTCTGGTGAGGATTAAATATAAAAAACAAAAAAACAAAAAACCTCACTGACATAACATAAACACAATTTACTTCTCATTCTTGCTGCACACCAATGCAAGTTGGTAGGATACTGCTTTACAGAGCAATTGAAGGACTTGATTGATGAAGTCTTTGCCATCGGCATCTGGTAAGTGGTTGCAACAGGATAAAAGAACACATAGAGAACGCAAACCCACCTTTCCAGCTTTGGGCCAGAAGTGACATATCACTTTCATTCCTGTTGCTCAGGGTTACTCATGTTGCTTTTCCTAAAGGCAGGGTAGCACATGGGGTATTTGCCCGATTGACTATCTTTTCCATAAGAGGAGAATAAATAAACATAGAAAAAGTAGGACAAATAGAAATTTTAAGGGACATGGCATAAACAAGACCAGGTAAATCTATAATCACCATACACAATTGATATGTACTCATAAGTAAAAAAGCAGGTCATGTCAGAAAGGGTTTTTAAAAATCTAGTTATATGATGTTCAGAAGATGTACAGCAAAAATGTCAAAAACAAATAAAGATTTAAAATAAAAGGGCAAAAAAGGATATAACAGGCAATTATTATATTTGTTTGTTTGTTTGTTTGTTTGTTTATGGTTAATCCTCACCCTAGGATATTTTTCCATTGATCTTTTTAGAGAAAGTAGAAGAGAGGGAAAGACAGAAACATCAATGTGAGAGAAACACATTGATTAGTTGCCTCCTGCATACATCCCGACCAGGGCCCGGCCGGGGAGGAGCCTACCACCAAGGTACGTGCCCTGGACCAGAATCGAACCCAGGACCCTTTGGTCCACAGGTCTATGCTCTATCCAGTGAGCTAAACTGGCTAGGGCCAGATTCATCTCTAGATGATGTCCATTTGTCTTATAGCTGGATCTCACTCCTCCTTTGATATCCTGTAACTTAAATACTAAAATATAAAGTTAGTCTTATGTTAGATAGTAGAGAAATGGGAGAGGGAAAAAAAAGGATATATACACACACATGAACACATGTAGGAATATAGTCATGTTAAAGAAAATATGCTCATATTTATAACCTCCTTTTCCCACTATCCGGTCATCAAACACCTCAGGTTTCCTGGAGGGAGACTCAAACCTTCATTCCCGAAGGATCTGTACCCTTTGCATTCCTGCTGTCTGGGTTGTAGTTTTCTAGTAACTTTTCCCACACTACATAGGCGTATGAAGAGGTGTCCTCAGAGGATCTGTTGAATTACAGAGATACTCTTCCTGCCTGCATTGTGTAGTGGCAACCCAGTTTCCCCATGAGTATCAGGACCAATAACACCAGCTAATATAGTAAGCCACCTTTTTTGTCAGTTGGTTCAATAGAATGAAAAACTCCAAATGTCTCAGCTTCCAGTTTGATGGAACCATTGTGTCCCCAGTGAAAACACCTTCCTTTGGGAACTAAGACTTCTTCTTTTTTTTTCCCCTCTGCACTAAATTCTTTTATTTTTTTAATATTTTCTGCATTTTTTAAAAAAATAAATCTTTATTGTTCAGATTATTATAGTTGTTCCTCTTTTTCCCCCTATAGCTCCCCTCCACCCGGTTCCCACCCCAACCTCCGCCCTCACCCCCCCCCCCCCCTCCCCCCTCCC
>NW_005358943.1:6629365-6638542 GCF_000412655.1 Myotis brandtii | reverse complement strand
GTTTGCTTTCCTCCATTTCTGTCATTTGTGACCTGTTTCTTTGTCTCCGCATTTTGGCTGCTTCCCTGTGTTGATAGAGTGGCTTTCTGTGCTAGGTGTCCTATAGGGCCCAGTGGCTCAGCCTCCCTCATTACCTGAGGTGGACACTCTTGGTGCACCCCTTTGGGGGCTGTGTGCACAGTTTTGTTGTAGTTAAGCCTCGATTATTGTTGGAAGAATTGACCTGGGAGGAATTGACCTCCAGATCAATTGACTGTGAGGATCAGCTGTGTCTACAATGAAAGAGCTACTGTGCAGGAGACATCCTTATGGGGCAGGACTTGCTTCAGTGGGGCTTTGGTGCTCACTGAGTCTGCCCCCTGAGTGTGTCTCTTATGGATGTGAAGAGTTGTAATCTGGATAGTCTCACTCTGACCACTGGGGTACACTGGCTCTTGGATCTCCAAGGAGGTGCAAAGTCAGCCTCTGCCTGAGTCCACCCAGTAGGAACTACAGAGAGATCTGCAGGTTCCTCCTCTTTGTTTGGGGTTTGGAGGTGCCCAGATGAGGTGCAGCTGTGAAGTAATGCAGGCTGCTGATGAGCCCTAGGCCTTCTTTTGGAAGCTCTGGGGTTCTCTGACCCAGCTACAGTTTGACAGGTTTTTAGGTGGAGAAAGGCCAGGCCATTCGTATGCAAAAGCCTCTGCACTAAAGCTTGGATGGGGTTGTAAATTGGGTGGGGCTGGGTCTCAGGGAATCACCAGGGCAGAGCAAACCACAATGGCTGCCAGTTCGCTCTGCCTCAGAGTGGTCCCGGGGTCTATGTCCCGTGGCCCCGTGTAGGAACAATAACCGCTGCAAGCACCTCTGCGAGAAAGCTGCCCTCACTTCCCAGCCCGATGCCAGACAGTACAGTTTCTCTCCGTATGAGTCTGGGTCCCCAAATTCTCACCTGGAACTGGAGTTCAGAGCAGTCGGGAGCTTGTATCTCCTTCCTGATTGAAAAAGACAACAGCGTACCCAGCTGCCAGCCCCTTCCGCTCGGGCCCTGTATCTCTGCACTTCCGCACCTCTGCACCTCCTACCAAACTCAATGCGCTTTTCTCTTTCCTTCTAGTTGTAGAATTTCCACTCAGCCAGCCTTCCCGTGGTTCTGGATGATATTCGTTTTGTCTTTTAGTTGTAGTTTTAATGTGGTTGTGCACGGCAGCAAGTTCAGGTGCTTACCTATGCTGCCATCTTGGTTGTCCTGCAAGGGAACTAAGACTTCTAAACCAACTGAGCAAAGTTGAGAGGATGGGAAGCACCGTTTTTTGCTAGTGGGCCACCAGGGTTGGTAATGAGAGGAGCCAATCCCATTTCCACTCCTTAATTCTTGGAACTGAGAGAAACAGCACCATGTAGCAGTTGCTTGCTCAGTGGAAGAATTTACTCTGGCCCTGCAAAGTGTCATCCAGCTGGCACCACAACGGAGTTTGCAAAGGGCCATCCCGCTATCCCTTCAGGTCAACTGCTTCAACGTGATGGGGACCATGATAGCCCAGTGAATTCCATGAGTTTGAGCCCATTGTTGTGACCTGACATAAAATCAGTTTTCTGTTCAGAAGCAATGCTTTTTGGGATACTACAAGGAAGAACAAGGTGTTTTTTAAGTCCACAAAGGGTGGTTTTTCCAGAAACTTTGGGGACAAAAAATGCAAATCCATATCCGGTTCTGACCAATGGAAGGATTTTTCCATAACCACTGTTGTTGTTTTTTAGGTCCACTCCTAAGTGGGGCAGTAGTCACAGTTGTTCACTTTTTAGTGATGCCAGCATAGCCCTCCCCCCCCCCCCCCCCCCCCCCCCCCAGCCCCCCATCTGTAATCAGACCTGAACTTACTCTTCTTCAGTATAGTGGACACTAGAAAACTTCCCATGAGGTTTGAGAGGGAGGACAAAATTTAATAAGAATAAGAGCCATAGGAATCTGAGCCAGTGGCTCATACAATTTGTGCCATCACCAAAGATCAAACCATACTGATGATCACTTTAGCTCTGTCCATTATGACAACCATGGTTTCCTTGTTGTTGGTAGTTGAGATAGTTAAGTGATATCACTAGGCACCTGTCATTCCAGTATCCTACCATCCCCAGTTTAATGATATCATTAATGGCTTACAGACGATGGCTACTACAGAACTTGACAAGGATGCTGATGTTTGCATTTCTTAAAGCTTTGATGAAGGGAGTGCCTTCTGAACCCTCCCAGGTCATAATTAGTGGACAGCTGAGCAGTTCTTACATAATAAATCTATGCCAGCACTCCAACTCCTTATCTTTTGGAGACCTTCCACTTATATAGTGTGAGAGGGATTTATAAAAGAGGTGGTTTTCAGGTACTACTTCACAGGAAACAAATAGCTTCATAGTTTGTGTGTGTGGGTAGAGTTTTGAGTAATATGGACAAGGTCTAAGGATAGAAATGGGAGTGAATGAAGTAAGATATTTGAGCAGAGATGAAAGATCCAGTAGTGATCAAATATGAACTGTAGAACTTTGGTGCTGGAAAAAGGGAAGTGGCGATAATCCAAACTGCAGTTGCTACTTCTGAAAAGATAGAGGAGAATCTATGGACAAAACAGAAAGATTTGGGAATAGGCCATATACATGGCATAAAGAGAGCAGCATGTCAAAACTTATTTTGAGGGTCATTAAGTTGGAGGTTGGAAATATGGTGGCATTAGTAAGAAAGATGGGGAAGCCATAGGGAGAAGGCATATGGAATACAGTAATTTGCAGGTTAGGTGGGAAAAGAGGGGATAGAGTATTGAAAAATTCTAAGAGAATAACTGTCAGGGGGGCTTATTAAAAGCTGATTATTATATGTAGTGAGTTTGTAATTTGACAACTTGACTTCCTTAAACTACATTCCCAGAATTCCCTTTAATGTGTTTCTAGTTAGGGTGGGCCACAAGAAAGAGTCTTGTGTGATTTGGTAAAAAATGAAGCAGCATATATATTTTTTTTCATAGAAGTCCTATTTATAATAGCCAAACACTGGAAACAACTCAAATGTTCATGAACTGGTGAATAAACTGTAGTAATCTACATAAAGGAATACCACTGATGAACGAAACTCAAATGCACTGTGTCAAATAGAAAGCCACACAGAAGAGTGCATACTGTATGATTTCACTTGTATGAAATTTAATGTTTCAGAAAGCTGATCAGTGGTTGCTCAGGGCCAGGAGTGGGGGTGGGGGTTGATTGTAAAGGGGCATGAGAGAACTTTTGGGGGTGATGGAGGTTTTAGAACTTGTTGAAACGCACTGATTTTTTAAAATTTAAAATTGGTAAAATTTGCTGTATATAAATACTGAATAAAATTGATTTTAAAAATAAAGGCATACAGTAATAATAAAAAAACCCCACAATCTGGAAAAAGATGAAATGATAGATTACAAAATGTGGAGACTGAGACCAGGAGATCTGTTAAGAGTTAGCCCCGCCCATTGTGAGGCTGTGATTGGCAGGTGTGGGAGAGGCGATCCAGCGTAGCAGCAGGTATTTTGTAGCTTGCACATATTGTCATTTCTCTTTTGCCTCACCTCTGTGATGTGTGAGCTGGTGACTGATCCTCCTTCACCAAGGTGCTAGTTCAGCTTCTGCAACTTCTGGGTCAGGCGTGTGTGCACGTCTAGTTCCATGACAAAGGGCCCCAGCTTGTGTAGGACACCCAGGCCAAGAAGGTCAGAGGCAGTGACAACTGACATGGGCTTTAGTACGTCCTCAAGGGCTCTCCAGCTCATGCTTTTGAGTCATAGCTTATTCTTGATTTTACTCACTTTACATCCATCTGCTCTTCCCAACTGCCTGCCCTATATATACATTTTCTTTACTGCATCAGTCAGCATGCAATCAGAGAAGCAGAATCATTATATACACATATGTGTATATATATTATACACACCACACACACACACACACACACACACACACGATTCTGCTTCTTGGATTGCACCCTGACTGATATAACAAAGAAAATATATAATGTAGGGCAGGGATTCTCAATATTTCAAAATCTATGTGTTTCTTAAAATGGTTTGTCTGTTTTTTGTTGTTGTTTTTTGTTAATCCTCACCCGAGGATATTTTTCCATTGATCTTTTAGAGAGAGTGGAAGAGAGAGGGAAAGACATCCGTTGGTTGCCTCTCGCACACATACCCCAACCAAGGCCCAGGCCCTTTGGTCCGCAGGCCGACGCTCTATCCACTGACCCAAACTGGCTAGGGCTCAAAATCCATGTCTTATTTGGGTAAGCCCGTCTTCTTTCCCACCCCACCAGTTCTGACAGAGACCCCTCATAGAGAAGCATGCCCATGAGGTTAAGGAGTTCTGGTTTGGCGGAGATATATGGATGATGTTCCTTATTGTAGTTTATATTGTTTAAGATGTTATTGTTTTCACTTTTAAAATAGAACATTATTCTATGGCAACAGCTATAGGTTTTGAAATTAAACACATCCACTTCCACGCGTTCTTAACTGTTTATTCTTTCCCACTCTTTGCCCCTCCCCATCACATTTTTGGAGGATAAAGATTAGACATTCAGGTTCCTCTTTCAGTTTGTATGTAGAAAGTCACAAGAGACCATAATTCACTCCCTAACACCCAAAACAAACCAGATAATCTACATAATTATAGCTTAAAAAAACACACACACATCAGAGAGAGGAGAGCACAGGTAAAACTAAGTGAACTGAATTCCAGAAAGGACGATCCTTCATATGAGAGAAAAGATCCACAGTAGTTCTCACCCTTGACTAAAGTGTAGAAAACAGGAATAAACGATGGTAATTGTAGCAATCAGCCTAACTTTTAACAAATTTTAATGGCAGTGTGTGGGCTTATGTGACAGGTTAGAATCTACAGGAGTCACAGGCACAGAGCAAACCGCACTACCTCACAATTCCTTCCTAATGATACTCACTAACTACTGGGGTAGGGCCACAGAAACAAGGGCAATGAAGAAGAGCTGAGAAACTCTCAGAGATACCCTGGGCTTTCAAGCCAGAAAAGGCTTATAGAAGGACAAAGGGCTGAGAGAAAACCCCTGACTCTTCAGACATTCAGATAAGAAACTGGGGTTGGGAGCCAAAGAGAAGTGAGGTCTTCCTCATGGCTGGAAGCTAAGGAAGATGTCAAGAAGAGCAAAAAAGTTGAGAATAAGAGCCCTAAGATGACACTCGCTTATAGGAAAAGTCCGGATCCTGCCTTCAAAATATTTGAGGCCAGTGGTGGAATGAATCAAACTAAACAAGTACAACATAGCCCAAATCCAGTTCAACTATAATATAAATATAAAGTAAGTATAATCCAGATTGTATTTACTCAACCTAAATCCTAGTGGCCTTATAGAAGGAGTGTGTTCTTTTTTAGAGGAAAATATCATTTAATTCATTGTCTATTTTATTTTTACATAAAATATCCAGCACACATTTTTAAAAAAAATCAAGACACACACAAAAAAGCAAGAAAATGTAACCTTTGGTCAAGAAAGATAAACATCGGTAGAACTTAATCAAGAAATAGCTTGATGTTAGAATCATCACAGTATGACAAAAATGCTAAAGGACTTACAGAAGTGGAAACCAAGTTTGAAGATATGAGCAACTTCAGGAAAGTGATGGAGAATGTAAAAAATGACAACAGAGAGGAAAGAAACTTGAAAGGAGATAGCATCCAAATTATAAGACAAAGAGAAAAAAATATTTTAAAAACGGAGTATTTGAGACCTATGAAATAATGTCATGTGGTCTAACATTTGTATTATTGAAGTAATAAAAGAAGAGGAGAGAGAGACTAGGCAGAAACAACATTCAAAGAGATAATAGATGAGAATTTTCCAAAACTAATGAAAAATATCCACTTCCAGGTCCAAGAACTGCAGCCAACATCAAGCAGAGTAAACAGAAAGGAAAGTACATTCAGGCACAACACAGTCAAAATTCTGAAAACCAAATTTAGAAAGCAGATCTTGAAAGTATCCAGAGGGGGGAGGGGGGAGAACCATGACATGCAGGGAACTAAAATATGAACTACACATGACTTTTAATAAGAAAATAATGGAGATAGAAATAGAATGACATGTTTAAAGTGCCGAAAGAGGAAAAAGATCTGTCAACCTAAAATTTTATATAATGAAAATTATCTTTCAAATATGAATGTGAAATAAAGACATCCTCATACAGACAAAAGTTGAGAGACTTTGCCAAACTGCACTACAAGAAATGGTGTAAAAAGTTCTTGAGGCCAAAGAGAAATTATATATGATCTGCAAGAAGAACTAACACCAGAAAGGACAAATATCTGGGCAAATTAACAAGAGATATATATCTTAGTACCTTTATTATATACATATATTCCCAATTTTTAAATGTCAAAAAACCTACAATGCACAACATGTAGAAATGAAATATAAATCAATATAAAGAATGGGAGAGGGGCAAATGAAAGCATGCTGCTGTAAATTTCTTATCCTATATAATAAAAGCCTAATATGCTAAGTGTCCGACCATTCAACCAGTTGCTGTGATGAGCACTAACCATCAGGGGGCAGATGCTCCAACCAGTAGGTTAGCTTGCTGCTGGGGTCCGGCTGATCGGTACTGGGCCAGACATGCCCTGAAGCCCTCTCACAGTCCCTCCCCGGCCCTGATCCTGCACCGGTGGGGTTCCTCGGCCTGGCCTGCACCTTCTTGCAATCCGGGACCCCTGTGTGTGTGGGGGGGGGATGTTGGAGAGCCAGTTTCAGCCCAAACCCTGCAGGTCAGGCAGAGAGACCCCACCAGTGCACCGGGCCTCTTGTATAGTCATAAAATAGATAATATTATTTGAAGATAGACTGTAATCATTACAAAATCAAATTATAATTCTGAGATCAACCACTACATTTAACATAGAGAAAGAGCTAGAAAGACAATGTAGGAATTTAAATGAAATATTAAAAAGACACCCATTTTATTCCAAAGAATTCTGGAAACAGGCATAGAGAAACAAGTGATAGGAATGAATGAATGAAAAGAACTTCCCTCAACCACTATTATCGAACACTGAATGGCTTTGGAAATTAGCTTTTACTACAGACTTGATCATGGTTTTCATGAACTCAACCTAAAACTACAAGGCAAAATAGAGCTACGTGTGAAGCATATACTGCAGTTAAATCATTTTGATGCAACTAACATTGTTTGAATCACAAATATCAATCTGCTTTATACACTTTCCATGCTGTCACAAGTTAAAACAAGAAACAAGATTTCCATTCCGACACAAATTTGGAATTTATTTTTCTCTCAACTCATACTACCGTTCCAACAGTCATTTATGGATTTTGATGTCAGTAAAAAGGAAATTTCCATATTTCAAATCCACGTAACTGCAACTGAGGTGCTTCCACCTAACCTTCAATTGGAAGTGATTAATCTGCAATGTAATGGCATGCTAACGGGGAAACACTAAGAGAATGTACAGAATTCTAATTGCATAAATGTCTTCTAAGCCATAAACATGCTCAGGAAAATCATATGTCCATGGATTGATATATTTGACAGTACCAATCTGGGTGGAAAGATATTTCCAAAAATGAAATACATAAACTCTCCTTACAGATCAGCATTAACAGATAAACATTTCAGTTTTGATGATAGAGAACACTTTGAATTGGGCGTTAACTTAGTGAAACGCTATCCCCCCCTCAAAAAAAAAAAAAAAAAAAAGAGTTCCATTCCTCTTATCATTAGACCTGCATTGCAATTATTATTACTATTACATTTTTGTCAATTAAAAGTGATGGATATTTGTTTCTCTCTTGTTGTATAAGTATCTACTTAATGTCAACTTATATAAGTATCTACTCTGTGCACAAAGCCTAAAGTATTTATTACCGGCCCCTTCTCAAAAAGAAATTGTCCATCCCTAGTCTAAAGCAGTGTTTGCCACAGTTGCTACTATGTATTTTGCTTTGGAACTACATACATTCTAATTCAAACTGCTACTTGAGTGAGTCGCTTGGAGAAGATGAGGCGATAGAGAGGGAAGTTGAGAGCTGTTTCAGTCCTGAGGTCAAATAATTAAAGCTAACATTAATTGAGCACATACGATGTGTAACACACACTCAGGTAATTGAGCACTTTGCATGCATTTTGCTCATTTAATACAAGAATCCTATGAGGTGGGTACTGTTCCCCACCCCTATTTGATAGAAGCTGAGGGCCAGTTGCCAACTGCCACATTGATAAGTAAATGAAGCCGAGGTTTATAGGATTTAATCCAGCAACGGGGCATCAGAACCAGTATCTGCAACGTCAGTCCATGGGTCAAAGGCAGATAGACCGGTAATTGCCGGGGCGGGGAGGCAGCCGGTGATCCAAGAGGCACTGGTGAGGGCCCGAGCTCTCCTGGGGAGGACAGGTCTACCAGGTGACAAAAGCTGCTGAGGTCCTTGGGGGTTAGAAACACCCATTATCCCCACCTTCCCAGGAACAGGACTGCTTCCCACCCCGACTCCTTTAATAAATTCTGGTTCAGAGTGTTCTGATGAGCGTGTGAAAAAGTCTGAACTTTTGGAGAAGTGCAGGACAGCAGGTACGATGGAGAGGATCTTGGGAAATGTGCTCTGGTCTCTACGTACACACACACACACACACACACACACTACATCCATCCATAGGTATCTTCATAGTTGCAACATGACACACATCCACACAGTAAGCCCCTATGTCTGCGTTAGCAGGGCATAGCATTGAAGCATAATTATAATGCTCTCAGTCTCCTGAAACGGACAGTCAAGAGCGTTTCGGGAGCCCATACCTAATAAAAACAATAAGGCTTCCAGTGGTTCTCAACCTTCTGGCTCTTTAAACACAGTTCCTCATGTTTGTGACCCAAACATAACATTATTTTCGTTGCTACTTCATAACTGTAATGTTGCTACTGTTATGAATGGTAATGTAAATATCTGATATGCAGGATGGTCTTAGGCGACCCCTGTGAAAGGGTCGTTCGACCGCCACAGGGGTCGCGACCCACAGGTTGAGAACCGCTGCAAGCGGACCACCTGTACTCCGGGCTGACACCCGCAGCCCGCACCGACCCCTCTCCCCGCTCGATGGTTTTCCCAGGCATCGCTCGCCCCGCTCCCCGGGCAGGACCGCA
>NW_005358943.1:6628482-6628774 GCF_000412655.1 Myotis brandtii | reverse complement strand
GTAACCCGAGCTCCCATTTCCTGGTGGATTCTCTTAAAGAGGCCGCGGCCGCCGAGCAGAACAAAGGCTATTGTCTTATTTCCTCCCTCGGATCCGCGTCCTTCCCGGAATGCCCCTTCCTAAACCGTGTTCCTCGCGTCTCTGCGTTCGGGGGCGGGGGGCACCTTGTGCACGTCCAGGTAGCAAAGAGACGGAGCCGGGGAAGGTGGCGGGGGGGCGCGTTTAATAAACCTGTTTTGTGGTTTCCGGGGCCCCGGTGTAACGTTTTTTTTTAACCGCGTCTTCCTGGAGC
>NW_005358943.1:6627991-6628194 GCF_000412655.1 Myotis brandtii | reverse complement strand
GGGCTGTAACCCGAGCTTTTATTTCCTGGTGGCTCCTTTAAGAGACCGAGCGCAGTGCTGGGAATCCGCGTCAGTTTCTGCCCTGAAACTCTCCAGATCAATGAGCAGAGAGCTTTCTCAGTTCTGCCTTTCAGTTTCTCTCTTCCAGGAAGGAAAACATTCGAGAGAGAGAGAGAGAGCGAGCGAAGGAGCGAGCGAGCGAG
>NW_005358943.1:6626063-6627336 GCF_000412655.1 Myotis brandtii | reverse complement strand
TCCTTTTTGACAATGAGATGATGCCCGTCACAGTTGGTCAGGAGGAGCCCGAGTGGTCTCCAACTGGAAAACACCCCCGTAATGAGTGCGCTTAAAAAAAAAACAAAAAACTAAAACCTGCTCCCGACTCCTACTCCCAACATGTGACCGACATGTAACTTTTGTTCCCGAGGGTGGTCTCCTTAGAAAAAAAAAAATGTCTCCAGCCCCTTATAGGGATGGAATAATTTCTTTTTTTTAAAAAAGGACTCCCCTGGGTCTGATCAGACAGGATTTACCCCCTTCTCGGATGGTAATTGCAAGCGCTTGTCGGAGAGACAGCCCTGGTGTCAGCTTTTCCTGGGCATTGCACAATGAATGTTTTTCTTTCTTTCTTTTTCTTTTTGAAACCAAGGTGAATAAAGTTGCTGAATGGTTATTTTGCTCCGATGCATATGAAAGTTGAGCAGTCCCAAAGTAGAAAACTCTCCCTGTGATGCAGGGAGAGAGGGAATTCTCTAAGTGAAGCGAATGACCTTCCGTGTTTGACAGTGCGGAGAGGAGATGGGAGAGTAGAAATCTCCGGGCTTTCTGGCCATGTTTTGCTGTACTGTCCACGCAGGAGAGTGGACATTTGCAGACACTTACAGGTAGTTGTGTGTGTGCATCTGTCCGTCTGCCGATCTATCTAGGCTGGTGGTGCTGTGGTTTGTTGCTTCTCAGAAGTTGTTGGAAAGTTTGCCACCCGGGGGAGTCAGATGATGTGCCCCTCTCCCCCAGTTATTTTTCCCCTGGCTGCATTTCTCGTGCACTTTATACTTTATTTGTTTCACGGTTCCATCAGCACCCAGGTGGAAAAGCCTTCTGCTTCTGTGAGAGCCTGAAGCTGCTGAAGTTTGTTTGGTTTTTGGTTTGGCCCATTTAGTGTGCGTTCATTGAGTGGACAACTGCAGAAACAATGAACAAATAACCCGTGTTCTTCATCTGTGGGGAATTAGAAGAACCTTTCCTGTTTGAACACTGTTTTCCCACTAGGATCTGTTTAGAGGAAACACAGTGTTTTATCATATCGGCTTACTAGGTTTTCCTACTTATATTCAGATTTTAGTGTTTCTTATCAGGAAAGATTTTCATGGATTTGAAGTAGGGCTAATGTGGACTGAAAAGGTGGGTTGGGTTTCTTTGTTTTTTGCCTCACAAAAATGCCCAGTGGAACTTTCAGGCTTCTGTGTTTGTACATCTCTGGGGGTAGCAGTACTTCTGTGATGGGGGGGGGGGGGGGGGGGGAAAAAAA
>NW_005358943.1:6620825-6625932 GCF_000412655.1 Myotis brandtii | reverse complement strand
GGGGGGGGGGGGGGGGGGGTGTGAGAATAAAGAAGTTAGGGTACTTGGATACTTTGAAACCAGTTTCTTTTGCTCTGTAAATTAGACTCCTCATCAAGTTCAGGAAAATCTTACTTACAGTTAATCTAATTTATTTGACACTTCATAATACAAACACAGGCAACTAAATAATAGGATATTAAATCCCGTAAATTGTATTTGGAGCGCCAGTAAATCTGACATCGAAAAAACTTGGGCTAACGATGGACTTTAGGGTGAAACAGAAAAAAAAATCCGTTCTGTAACTTTTCTTGATACTTCTTCTAAAGAGACTATTATTCCCACTGTTGTGATGGGCTCATGTTGGTGTGCTGCAGGCCGGAGTCCTACCAAGTGGCTCATTTCACTGTATTTTAGTGGGAAAAGAGTGCGGCGGCCCCATCCCGTACCCACACATTCAGAACCGATCACAAATCCAGACAAAACACTTTCTTAAATGTGACATAAAAATTGCAGCCCTAGTTTGCATATCATTTCTTTCCTCATTGCTTACCCTCTGAGTTCTTTTTAGGTGCCTCTTTCCGTGACTGTATTTCTATGTAATTAAAATAAATTTAATGTTCTTCACTAGTAACAGAAGTATCTCTCTCTCTCTCTCTCTCTCTCTCTCTCTCTCTCTCTCTCTTTTTGGATTGTTCTTTATGGAACAAGTATACAGACTTACTGACTTCCTAGACTGTGAATCTGTGTCGGCGCACGTATGTGAAGTGTATTTTTCCGAGGAGTTTGTTTAATTCACAATGTTCCAATAACAAGCGCTGGAGATGAAGGAGCGGGATTATTCCAGGTCATCTGAAAATGTTCTGGCGATGTGCGCAGTGTTTCATTTAGTCTTTGGGATGTGGTACAGTGCATAATAAGATGTTTGCTGGTAACCCACAAGCAAGTCCTGGGACTGCTACTAGAGTCTGGCACACAAAAACTTTTCTGTGGAGTGGAGAGTGGATGTCAGAAGCTTTCAAGGATGAACTGATGAATCAGATGTGCTGGAGACATGTGACAGGGAAGGTCTGTGTCTGTGGGGAGATTTCCCTCGCTCCTCCCCGCTGAAACTTTCCTCACTTGCTCTCTCTCCTGCCTTACAAGCAGCTGGTCAGCAGGTAGGCAGTCCCTCAGCCGCTGGGGTGATGGAGCACAGAGCGGCCTGACCAGGGGCAGACCCAGAGGGAAGGACTTTGTTTACTTGTGAGCAGTGTCTGTTCTACTAGAAAAGAGAAGTGTACCATTTAGGTGGAATTTCCAAGGTGAAAGTTTCTGAGTCAGTCAGTGACCCCTTTGTAAGCATTGCTACTATGTGGTGCTGGTGGCCAATGAATGCCTGATACTGGCGTTTATATTCCTTTTGTGCTTTCTAAGCAGGTGATTGTCACCTCGGGGAGTTAATATCAGACCCAGGTTTCACAGGAGAAGACAGGCTGACCAGCTCAAGGTCACCAAAAACTATCACCGAGCCCCACTCTTTCAGCATTGGGCTGCCCGCATGTGTACCGGCACTCTCTTCAAGAGAAGTTAAATGCTTAAGTTTCTGACCATTTGGGGTTGTTTAAACGTAAGAACAGTGACAACTAGAGTGTGCTGGTCACAGGAGGAAGGAAGAGGCTGTCTTCTCCATCATCAGCCTTCACCTTCAAGTCACCTGTTCAGTTTTAAGTTCAGCCAAGTTGCAGCGGAAAGTGGTTATGGCCCAGTAGACACAGTGCTCCAGGAGGCTTGGCACGGCTCTTTCGTCGGGAAGGGCTATCCAGAAAACAAAACCTAATCATATAACTTCCCGGGTCCCCCCCCTTCCCTGCCCTCTGTCCTGGTTGGTTTTCTTAGCTGAGGAAATCTCTTTTTATTTTGCTGCTAACGGGGAGACTCTCTGGGTTTCCCCTGTTGGACTCTGAGCTCCTTGAGTTTAGTTGTGATTAACTTTGTGTCCTAGTACCTATCTTGGCACCGGGCACAGAAATGTTTCTCAGTAATGTTTGCTGATTTGAAGAAAGGCATGGGACGAGGTCATTGCCCTTTCCGCTGCCTGTCCCTGTGCACCTCAGGGTGACTTAACACCTTCACCTACTAGTTTGCATGAAATATTTAAATAGGACACCTACAGCACTCCCTGGGTGTCTGTCCAAAAAGAATCACCAGTGGAATTTTGGTATAATGATCATGTTTTATTATTTTGATAAAAACTTTAAAGACTATTTTGGTGTCTAAACAGAGAGACCAAAATAAAAGGACTTGAGTCAAAGATGCAGCAAAGGGACTTAGGAAAGACGTTAGAAGGTTCAGTATAGCAGGCTCTGTTTCTCCCAGTTTCTTGTCAGTCGAATCAGGGAACTTTCAGAGCTGAAAGACCTTAGGGATCACCTGGGCCAACGCCCTGTTTTTGTAGAGAGGAGGTCCAGAGGGCTGAATGGTTTGCTTCAGCTGGTTGCCGACCCAGCCAGGTTTAGAGCCACACAGGCCTCCTGGTTCTCAGCCCTATAAAAGGCCAAGGAAATTCGATACAATAGGTCGCACTCTCTCTCTGGCACTTCCTAGCTTGGTCCATTTTAATCACAAGCCAGCTGGTATGAGGGCATGGAGGGCATGGAAGATGGCGTGTGGGGGGAACATTGGGCCGGCCGAGAGGGTATATTGTTAGATGTGAGGAGAGGAAGGAGTAGGAGTAGGGGCTGAGGGAAGAACGGCTTGATGGACTTGTATTGATGCACCATTTGCAGCAGTAATTTTTTTTTGTTATGGTACCAAACACATAACGTTAAATTTACCCCCTTAACCATTTTTAAGTGTACAGTTCAGTGGTGTTAAGTATAGTCACATTGTTGTGCAACAGATCTCCAGAACTTTGTCATCTCGCAACACTGAAATTCTATACCCAGCAAACATTAATTTCCCCTCTTTTCCTCCCAGCCGTTGGTAACCACCTTTTTCCTTTTCTGTTTCTATGATTTTGACTACTTTAGATACTTCATATGAGGGGAACCATACATTATTTTTATTTTACTTAGCATAATATCCTTGAGGCTCATCAATGTTATAGCATGAGACAGGATTTCCTTTTTTTTTTTTTTTTTTAAGGCTGCACAATATTCAAATTTTGTGGAGAGGCCACATTTTCTTTATCCATTCATCTATTGCTGGACACTGGTTGACTCATAGCTTGTGGCTGTTGTGAATGAAGCTGTGGTGGACAAGAGTGTGCAAATCTCTTTGAGATCCCATGTTGAGATCTTTGGATATATATACCCAAAGATGGGATGGGCGGGATGCAACATTGCTTTTTACAGCGTGTGAGGGACTGGTACTGCTGCTCTGAGCTGAGGGCACTGGGCCTGTTATCAGAACTGAAAAATCCTTGAGTGGACCAGAGGCTCTTTTATCCAGGGCAGCCAAACTTGCACCCCAGTTTATGTGTGCTGTGCTCCCTGTTGCAAACAGTATCAGGCAAATAAAAACATGGCGGCCGGTCCTAGGGAAGTAGCTCACCTCCTTCGCATAGGCAAGTCAAGGGTAAAAAATACCCCAAAAGGGGGCACCAGGAAAGGTAAAAATAAACCAAAGTCTGTAAATCTGAGTTGAGCTGTATTTACACTGAGGAAGGTTAGGGGCAAGGGAGTAAGGGGTTGTTGGGACTCAGACTCACTTGAGGAGCAGTTGCATTTTATTACCGATTTTCCAAAGTTGTTCTTTGGTGTGGCTCTCCCAGCTGAGTGAATCTGTGTCAAATGAAGCCCCCTAGGGTGTGGGGTGTACAAATGACATATTTTTTTCTGTGAATGCTACTTTAGAAAGAACAGTGGAGTTTGTTTTCTGGCAGAGTCCCTCGCTGCTGTATTTGTTGTTAGATGTGTGTAAGAATCCAATCGCTGTGTGTTTTTGTTGAATAGAATGAGCGTGAGAGTACTCAGGGTTCCCACGCCAAAAGGGGCCCAGCTTAACGACTGTTCACTGCCAAACCTAGTATTTGGGGAGGAAAAACACCAGGCTGAATTAGTGAGAAGTTAGAATCATAGCCTGTTACCAAACAGACACAGTTTTATTGATTTTTGAACATATACGAACCAAACTAAGAAAATGTTGCCTACTGGGGCATCTCAGGGTATAGGCAGAAACGACTTGTGTTATCATGGGTTAGAAACCAGTGCTACTGTGTGTTTCAAACTGTTTCTTCAATGTCAAAATATTACCACAGATATATTATTTGCTTGATAACCCTTCCTAGATTGTGAAAATATACAGTTCAGCCTGGTCTTTGTCTAAACGATGTGGAATTTTCGGAGTATGGGAGCTGACTAAGGAAGACATTAGCCTGTGTGTGTTAGGTGTGGCCTTCCAGATGAGCATTTCAGCTCACTCATCCTGTGGACCAGGGTTACGGGAAATGTAGAACTCTTGCGTTTTTGGAGCTCTATAAATTATAGGCAATTAAAGGTGTTTTGGAGTTTTATAAATTGTAGGCAATTAAAGGTGTTTGTGTACCGTTTTAGTGGTTTCTACAGTTCCTTCTTTTCCTCCTCCTTCATCATCATCATCACCCCCATCATTTAGTGAATGGTCCTTGCGTTAAGTGTTTTATTATATTATCTCATTTACTCTTAACAGCTCTCTGAGGGACGCATTTTTTTCTCCTCATTTTACAAATGAGGAATCTAAAGCCCAGGGCAGTTAAGCCATGGATTGGCCTGAGATCTCCCAGGCTGTACCTGGCATCCGCACGGCCAGAATCTCCATTGTGGGACTGTAATTCCAAAGCATTTTCCATGACACTGGTCTGAAGTACAGCCGTTTGTATGAAGAAAATGAGGAAACTAATGAGTGATGGGGCGATGGTGGAGCTTCACATGAGCCAAGTGCAGAGGCAGGAATAGAGCTGCGGGGAGATGTTTCCTGGAGTCCTGACTCTTGTTCTCTCTCTGGTCTCCTCTGAAGGCGGGTTGTTCTATCCTTTGCTCTCATACAAGGTTTGGCCAGGTGGTCACCGCAGGCCACTTACCTTGGAACGAATGTTCAGATCTTCCATTTTTTATACCAATCCGATGTTCTTTAGGCATACTTTGTCTTTCAGTGGGCCTCATTTTGG